>NC_140823.1:1715000-1725000 GCF_050613455.1 Vespa mandarinia
GAGAAAACGTTATAGTTTTTTCTACAGACACTTTATGGATAAAGGAAACTCAACTCGTTGGAAGATCTTTTGGCTAAATGCCATTTACCATATTATATACGTATATCTTGAATACCACGATGATAAGAATGTTACAAGACTAACAAAGTTTTATCGATGCTCCGGTAACATTGTATAAACGGAAAGGATTCTCTTAAAGAGAATGCCGTGTATGTTAAAAATATTATTTATATGAAGAGTTCACGAGTTAATCTCGCAAAAGAGAAAGAAAGAGAAAGAGAGAGAGAGAGAGAGAGGAGAGAGAAAAAAACAGATAAAGAGAGAGAGAGAGAGAGAGAAAGATAAAGATAACAGTTCTTTTTTTTTTTTTAATTCCCTTATCAGATATATAAGTTTTTTTTAGAAGCTTCTCGATCGTAATCGTTTTTGCCGACTCGTCGAGTCTCTTCGAAAACGCTAATCGCAAACGATATGCGTTTTACCCGTTAGACACGTTGAAACGATATTCCCTAGAGTCTCGTGTAACTGGTAACAACCACGATGTCCCACCCGATCGTTTATTAAATCGCTAGAGCTGTCGCAAACTCTCTGTCTCTTCCTCTCTCACACACACATACACACACACACACATACTCTTTCTCTCTCTCTCTCTCTCACACATACACATACTCTCTCTCTCTCTCTCTCTCTCTCTCTCTCTCTCTCTCTCTCTCTCTCTCTCTCTCTCTCTCTCTCGTTTGAATTCATGCGGATTTCGATTCGGTTTGGTTTGGAGTAGTACGCGATTAGGCGTTCGATTCGTCGATATGTACGGTACGATTCTCGATGAAATTGCGCGAATGAAATCTTCCGATGGGTTACAACGAAATATACGTACGTACCTACAGCTACGATTATGTATTACACAGGCACGAATATTGAATAATTTCAATAAAATCATTTTGCATTCATGGTACGTGATATTTGTTCAAAACGTAAAAATATATCTAAAATATAGTTGAACCAAATTATGAGTCGTAATATCTCGAACGATATATTCTTTATTTATGTAAAAACGCGTTAATTAAATGTCCGTTCTTTTATCGAAAAATTAAATATTAAGTTTTGTTTAACAAATACATCAATGTTGAAATTTTTATTATAACAATTAACGCTAATACGTGTATATTGAAATTGTATTGAATGAATATTCATACATTCGTAAAATATATCTATCATTTCTATTAGTATCGTTCATTCAAATATCAATTATTTTAATATTCTAAAATGAATTACTCACCTTTTATTTAGATATTAAAGGATTAAAAATTTTCTCCAATATTTATTAAATTTATATAACATTAATCCAATATTAAATCTGACACGACTAATAATAATATAATAAATTCAATTCAAATACTTGAAATAATCCAAAGGATATTAAGAATAAACGTATAATATTACGACAAATTTATATTTCCCTCGTCATATATTACGAATACAATTTAAATAGGTCATAAGGACATTTTTCTTTCGATTAACCTTACCAGATTATTATAATTCATCTAAAAGCAGGTTATAGTATTATGTTGGAATCGCTGTTGGATCACCAATAAAATTACTGTTGCCTATTGGCCATACCGGGACTCTATTTTGGGATTACCGGATACATACGAGTATATGTACAAGAGAAAGAGAATGAGAGAATGAGAGAATGAGAGAGTAAAAGAGAGAGAGAGAGAGAGAAAGAGAGAGACATAGAGAGGTACGAAGTAAAATAACATTCCACCTGGAAATGGCACACACGGTACATAACATCTCACCCGATTGCGTTTCCCTAGTATAATAATAATAATAATAATAATAATAATAACAATAATAATCTCACGGTTCTCACGACTCGCTTGGGTGGGATGCACCTGTTCAAGGTAAGCTTTTCGCGTTACGGCGAGTTTAAAGTAGAGAAAAAGAGAGAGAGAGAGAGAGAGAGAGAGAGACAGAGAGAGAGAGAGGGAAAGAGAAAGACAAACAAATAAAAAAGTTGCTACGAAGGAAACGATGCGTTCAAAGGAATGTAAAAAGAAAGAGAAAGAGAGAGAGAGAGAGAGAGAGAGATAGAGAGAGAGAGAGAGGGTGGAAAGAGAGGAAAAGGGGAGAAGGTCCGGCTCCTAAGCGAGGAAACGGCATGCATAATATAGTTGGAAATGGCCATTACTCGTGATAGACCGCTTCCTACCACTCTATCCTGACGAAGAACGAATGGCCAACCAAAGGGAAATGTGATGTTCGGTAATGCTGGTGATAGTGGTGGTTGGTAGTGGTGGTGATAGTAGTAATAGTAGTGTGGTAGTCCCTTTAAACCAGTAGAGGTGCCGTTAGATCGCACCTTCAAGGGTGTTCCTTGATTCCTTCGAGCTCCGTCCCTTCGTTCCCCTCTACCTATTCACCACTTCCCCTCCCTTCTTCCCTCCCTCCTGCCTACCTAACCAACTCAACCACCCATCCACCCACTCACCCTTCTTCCTATTCCTTTCAACTGACGCTTACGTTCTACGTTATCATAAATTACGATAGGAGAGAAATTGCAGAAATGAATGTAGTACTCTTACTTCGAGTAACCTAACTTAAGAGTACATTATTAGTAAGTATGTATGCGTGTATGTAATGCATGTAACTATGTATGTGATATATTGTTAACGAATATATATATATATATATATATATATATATATGCATGTACAGATATACATATAACGTAAAGTTTAAGAATACTACTACTACCTGTATGTGATAACAAATGAACGAAATGAACTGAATTTTATTTGTCCTTTAAAGATATTTAACAGGTTTAGCATATTCATCTCTTATGAATTATTTATCGGGGACTTATAGTATGACGTGTTAGGAATTATTTAAATGTACGTATACATAAGAAATGATAATTCTTTGAAAGATCTTTTAGAACGTGTTTGTGTATCTGTTTATGTACATTTATTAATACCAAAGACACGAAAAGTAATCTTTCGTACAATTGTAATGGTAAGATCAATGTGAACACGTAAGACGAATAATTACTTATTTACTTTTTCTTTTTTTTCTCTTTTTTTTTTTTTTTTTTTTTTTTTTTTAAATTCGACATAATATATACCACACTTTGTTACTTTTCCCTTAAACCATTCTAATCCGTTAAAATGTAATAGTAATTTTTGTTTGTAAAAAATTCCGTGCATAATTCAGATACTTCTCTTTTCCCCTTCCTCCCATCCTTTCCCCCGGCCCGTCCCTCGCCATCCCGTTTAATTTCCACATCCCATAAAATTGATCGTAACGTATGAAACTTGCATGGGAATCGCTTTCGTCTTTCTTCTTTTTCTTTTCTTTTCTTTTTTTTCTCTTCTTTTTCTTTTTCTTTTTTTTTTTTTTTTCCTTTTACGCGAAGATAGAAATAGGTATATGGTGAGACGAAATATCGCAATTCATCTCGAAATTCAATCCAGTCGCGTAAAGCACTTCGATATTACAAATGGAAAGGATAAAATGAGCGGCGTACCGTGCCAAGTTCCCGTTTTATAGTTCCAATTCTTTTCGCGTTCAATGACACGTTTACTTTTCTCGAAGAGGTCGTCGTACGTTAGTAGAACTCGTTGGTGGACGAGAGAGAGAGAGAGAGAGAAAGAGAGAGAGAGAGTGTTGGTGGCTTAGTTGAAAAAAAAAGAAAAAAGAAAAAAAAAAAAGAAAAAAAAAGAAAAGAAAAGAAAAGAAAAGAAAAAAAATGTTCAACGTCGGTGATGTTCTCTAGCTCTCGGTATCTCCTAATTGAAAATTCTCTTCCTGCCAAGTTTAATCTCACGATTTAGGCTGCTCCCAATGTTCTTCCTTCTTAAATCGGACTTCTGTCAGTCGGTCTGTCTGTCTGTCTGTCTGTCTGTCTGTCCGTCTGTCTGTCTGGCTGGATGGCTGAATGTCTAGCTGTCTGTCCATCTGTTAGTCTGTCTGTCTGTCTATCTATCTATTTGTCTCTCTCTCTCTCTCTCTCTCTCTCACTCTCTCTCTTTCTCTTTCTCTTTTTCTCTTTTTCTTTTTCCTTTTCTTTTTTATCTTTCGCATAATACGTGCCTTTCATAAGATTATAGATTCTCTTTATCATGCTCTTTTCGTTTCTTTCATCCAAGAGAATAACATACATATTTAATAACTTCGAATATACAGGATTATGATATTACATGGTGTTTTTTATGTTTTCATAAAAAAATTTTTTAACGGATCCTACAGTCGTTAGAAAACAATACGATTAATTTAATATACTTCAAGATTATTAACAAAGCTCAATTCAATTTATATAGGAAAGATTTTAATTCGTAATATATAGGATATAATTTTATATTATATATACATATATTGATTCTCTCGTGCGATTGAGACATTTATTAATATTTTATTTAATTTAATAATCCAAGATATTTTCTTATTAAACTCTGAAACGATTATATATCTTGAAAATGTAAGAGGATTCGCATAAAGTCAAATTAAAAATTTGAAACTCTTGTTTTATGCTTTAACCCTTTGAACTTTTCTCACGGATACTGTTATGTCGAACGTGACTCGACATTTTTTTGACTACCGCACTATAACAATATCTCATTACAAAACGTCATATTTTAATTAGAAGAAACTAGAGGAAACACGAAGTATGTGTATATATACTTTTCCTTTTTTTTCTCTCTCTTTCTCTTTTTAATGAAAAAGAAAAAAAGAAGGAAAGAAAAAGGAAAGAAAAGAAAAAGGAAAAATACTAAAACACAAGAGAGAAAGAGAGAGAGAGAGAAACAAAGAGAAAGGTAGAGAAAGAGAGAGAGAGAGAGAGAGAATTTTTAGTAAACAAAGAAAACTAAAATATAAGAGAGTAAAGATTTAAAATAATATACGAATTTAACAATTTAAGAAAATAGAAAGTAGAAAATAAATAATGAAAAAGAAAATGTTACCCAACTATCGCATTAATTGTTTTTAACTGCGTTATACTTTTATACGTTTTCTTGTTACTTTTTCTATTGTTACTTTTTCTATTGTTACTTTTTTTATTTTTTTTTTTTAATATTAAAAACATTTCAAGATAAAATCTGTATAATTATCTAACGAATAAAAATTTGTTGGAGTTTCATAAAGTTTCGTATGAAAATTGTAAATCAAATATTTATCGATTATAAATTTCAAAAAGGAAAAAAGTAAATACATTACTCTTGATCTATTGGACCCGTCTGATATCTGTACATCGATGCTTATCATTTAATATCTTCGTCTTGTCCCTACCATTCTCTTTTCGTATCTTTCCTTTCTCTCTTCTTTTTCTTCTTGTTACTCTCTTCAATTTTTCTTACATCGTAGATGCTTCGACGACGAACAAACAATGTCAACTGAGACGAAACAAAAAGTACGCTTGAACCCAACAACGATGTAAACAATATCCCTAAGCATATCTCCAAGCGTATATATATATATATACGCTTATATATATATATATATACGGTGTATCTTTTAAATGTCAACTTTGTTACTACGAAATATATGTATCGATATGAACGAAATAGTATCAGAAAATAAACGTACGTTTAAAAATACGTAAAATAATTACATTACGAATAATAAATATTATAATAATAAATATTATGCTCGAGCTTAAAACTTACAATAATATTGTTTTATTTTATTTTATTTTTTCTTTTTTTCGTTTAAACAAAAATCGTCTCTATTTTCTTTTTTTTTTTTTTTTCTTTTTTTTTTTTCTTTTTGTTTCCTTTTTCCTTATTATTTTTTAATCTAATAAATAATTTCTAAGACTAACAGTGATTATTACTTTTTGAATTAATTTAAGATAAAATTATATTTTTTTAAGGTCAATTCTTCTTTTAAACAACAATGATACGAAATTTTTTTTCTCTTCGTTATTCGCACAACGCATTGAATTATTGTAAAATTTAATTTTACGAATAGAAATGATTGAGTAATTCATTCGAAAGAAAACGTTTTATTTACTTTATAATTTTTATTTATCTAATAAATACTTGTCGATATAAATAGCATTGGTATTTTTACATGTATTTCACTTTTTGTGCTTAAAAAATGTGGTTATTTGAAATATTTTGTTTTGCAATTTTGAAGATAGCATCTATGGAACCATTCTCTATCAAAAATTCAATACCCCCAAATAGATTCTGAAATACCAACCAATGTATTTAATATATCTGGAATGTTTGATATTAAGGAACATATAAAAAATTGGATTATTAGGAATCAATAGTGTTATCAAATTCTTATCGATTCATTAATTTGTAAAAATATTATAATCTTAATTCCAAATACTCATTCCAAAATGTCATACATCATCCTATCTTTGTTTTTAAAATCTAATTTTATGATTAAGATAAGTCAGACAACGTCGCAAATGAAAAATAACTTAATACAGGTATATATATATATATATGTATATAAAAGAGAAAATTATTATTATTTAACGAATATCAAAAAATAACACAGATACAAAATGTTAGAAAATGAGAAAAAAAAAAATAAGGAGACTTAATAAGAATTAAATATCTAATAGTAATCTAATAATAAAAATTCGTCACATTAAAAGTAAATTCATAAAAACGAAAATACTATTCTATTTCTTTTAATAATATTTCAATTAAATACTTCAATTAAATATAATAAGAAAAAAATTGAATGATACATATAAAAATAATATTACAAATTTTCGAAGGATAATACAAAATTTTTAATTACACTAATTCTCATCTTATAATTGTCATACGAATATTTCCGTATTTTATCAATTCTCAAATAAAAATAATAAAAACAATTCGATTTATAAATATGCCTTGACATTCATTGTCAAATTTTCACTGTCGTATTGTCTGTAAAATGTTTCGATTAAACGCATTCTATCGAAACAATTTTTTTTTTTTAAATAACGTGACGTAACGAATTTACAAACGTGCCAACAAATTTATGGATCGTTCTGTACAATAAAAAAAAAAAAAAAAAAAGGAAAGAACAAAAAACCATTCGTTCGACGAGTACAGATTATAATTAGAATTAACAGTAATAAATTGAGTTAGGTTGATTAGAACGAAAGACCGAAAATGATACCTAGTAAAGTAAAAGAAGAAAGAAGTATAAAAGTTGAGGACAGGTTAAAGGCAAGTGGTGTTCCGCAAAGCTCGCGAGCAGAGATAAGTTGAAATATTTATTGCCACTGATATAAAGAATAAAATGAATGAGTGAAAGAGAGAGAAAGAGAGAGAGAGAGAAAGAGAGAAAGAAAGCATGTAAAAAGGAAGTCGCGCGATTCGCGATCTAACCGCGCGAATTTATGGTTGCGTCGATATCGCAGGCATTTAAAGTTCAACCGGTTGAGCACGTCCAAGCAAACTTGCAACTGAAGAGAGAGAGAGAGAGAGAGAGAGAGAGAGGGAGATTGCAAGCGGAAAGCTTCGTGCAACGAGCCTGCACGAAGGTTGTAGACTTAGAATGAATAGAAAAAAAACAAAAAAAAAAGAAAAAGAAAAAATGGAGAAGAAGAAAAAGAAGAAAAGGATCGGTGATGGTGGCAGGAAAAGGGTTGAAAATAAGGGCGTGGACCTAGGACTGTAGATACTTACTTTTACTCGTAAGCCATTGGATAAAGCAAGGTGGCAACGTGCCAGTACAATGCGACTGGAATGTCACGTTCGAGAACTGCGAAGTCTTCTATTGGGATACCCCCGTGCTTATTTCCAGAAGGGGAAACCACTCTCATGAGAGTTCTGTTTCCCCAAAGAGTAAGTGTAAGAAAAAAGTGGAAGGGAATGAGAAGAAAGGAAGTTGACAGAAAAAGAATTGAAAGTGAGAAAATGCATGGGAAAATTGTCTCCACATGTATTTATGTATGTAGATAGGTATGATACCATTGCTTAAGTAAAGGAGAGAGGGAGAGGGAGGGAAAGAGAGAGAGAGAGAGAGAGAGAAAGAGAGAGAGACAGAAAAAAAAGTAAAATTGAAGAAAAAGAAAAATTCATTTTAATATTGAATCATTTAGAAATATTTTTATGACCGATTAGTCGATACTTTTTTTTTTAATTTTTATTTTATTAATTATATATATATGTATATATATATATCATTAATAAAAAATATATAATTTATACACACATATATATATATATGTATGTATATGTAGGTGTATCGTATCTTAGAATAAAAATAAAAAAGATAAGAGAAGAAAATGAAAATAAAAAAAAAAAGGAATTGGCACACGTTAAAAAAGTTGTCGCACACATATCATATAAATCCATAAAATGAAGAATTACTATCTCTTAATAAAAGAATAGAATAGTAAAAAGAAATTTCTAAAGTACCTTGACGTATGTTATTTTTTTTCTTTTCTTTTTTCCTTTTTTTTTTTTTTTATTATCATTACCTATAACAAATCTTTTATAATTTTCATTTTTAATCATCAATCTTCGATGAAAAAGTAATTGCTCTGATTTTCATATGACTAAGACTATACATATATACCTATATTATACATAGATAAGTACATATATTTATCTCCTATATATATATATATATCAGGTGACAAAGTGGTTGGTTGCTTTTCCCCGTACAAATTTTTTCTTTTCCCCAACGAGCTTGTACCTCCCTCATTCCCGTTCATTTTCCTGTCACCATAAAAAAAAAGCAACAGAAAAAAAAAAGAAAGAAGAAAAAAAAAAGAGAAAAAGGAAAAAAGATAAAAGCATCGCCTATAAAAAGGATAAACGTAGTCGCTTTTGAAAGTGGATCTATCATCTTCTTTCTCTGAATTTTATATATATATATATATATATATATATATATATATATATATATATATATGATAGGTATAGGAAAGGATCTTTTTCGCGCTTTAGATACACACGTAAAACTTCCCTTAAATTACGGGCAAAAGAGGAAGTAGCTAAAGAATAAATGACTGGTAGGATCGAAAGGCGAATGGGATGACGGATGTCGTGCATTTAGCCGTCGTCACGTCGGTTGCGTCGCGACGCGTCGTTACTTCCTACATACCTACAAAATCCGAGGCGAAAAGTCGCGATTCTCCTCAAGTTTTGAGAATAAAAAGAAAAGTACGAGCTCGGTTGCCTTTAGAAAGGAACATGGAATAGTAATAGTAGTAATAGTAGTAGTAGTAGTAGTAGTAGTAGTAGTAGTAGTAGTAGTAGTAGGAGGAGGAGGAGAAGGAGGAGGAGAAGGAGGAGGAGAAGGAGGAGGAGGAGGAGGAGAAGGAGAAGAAAAAGAGAAGGAGAAGGTGGCGACGGAGGTGGAGGGGGAAGGGGGAATTTCGTTTGATTGTGAACCTCGGTTTGTTCTCGGCCGTCTATTGTTCCAGACTTGGTCGTCGTAGTCGTAATCGTCTTCGTCGTCTTCGTCGTCGTCTTCGTCGTCGTAGTCGTAGTCGTAGTCATAGTCGTAGTCGTCGTCGTCGCGTCGACGTTGACGTCGTCGCGCTAACGCCACCTTTTTATCTTGCTAGCCTTGAGAAAGAGAAAGAAAAAGAGAGAGAGAGAGAGAGAGAGAGAGAGCGAGAGAAAGACAAAAAGAAAAAGAATAAAAATCTAGAGAAAAGAAAATCCTTCCCGGTTTGTAGGAGAAAATAAAATTCCTCCTCCCCCTACCCTCCCTCCCTCACACTCTCCTTTTCCCTTCGCCCACTTTTCTTTTCGTTCATTTTTTTTCTTTCCTTTTAACACCCCCCACCCATAGTCACCTACCCTATCTCACTCATCCCCGTTGCGTATTCTTTCATTTCTTTTTTTCTTCTCTTTCTTTTTCTTCTTATTCTTCTTCTTCTTCTTCTTCTTCTTCTTCTTCTTCCTTTTTTTTCTTTTTTGCTTTCTTTCGACGATTGATTGCCATTCATCAGCTCCTACGTTTCCTCGCAAATTAAAAATTCGCCTTACGAATCTTATGCGTTTAATCGAGCGTCGTCGTACAAAGGGGT
>NC_140823.1:1730000-1747500 GCF_050613455.1 Vespa mandarinia
CCTGTCACGTTTCAAAAAAGAGAGAAAAAAAAAAACAAAAACAAACAAACGAACGAACGATCCTGATAATTCGATAATTCGATAAATATTATTACGCGCGAATGAATTTCAATCAATTACTGAACAAGCTATAGGTATGGGGGAAAAGGAAAGAAAAAAAAAAAAAGAAAAAGAAAAAAAGAAAAAGAAAGAAAGAAAGAAAAAAAGAAAGAAAGAAAATAAAATATATGCGTTAAAGGATTTAAGATGCAGCTGCGAAAAAAATAGAAGAAGAGAAAGAGAGGAAAAAAAAAAGAGGAAGAGAAAGAAGGAAAAAGTACAATCACACACACACACACACACATATAGATAGATACGTAGATATATAGGGCAAAGAAAGAAAGAAAGAAAGAAAGAAAGAAAGAACGAAAGAAAGCAAGTAAAAAAGAAAAGAGTGAAAAAGAAAAAGAAGTGAGTACACTACGCAATGTCGAGATAATTCGTTCAACTTAAAGTAGAAAGAGAATAGGAGAGAAAAAAAAAAAAAAAAAAAAGAAAAAAAAAGAAGAAGCAGACTAAATTTCCAATAACGATGAGGAAATTGCGGATGGAAGATTTTGCTAGTAGTACCATTAACAACTCCCAAGAAGATACTACGCAACAGAAAAGACGTCCGAAGCACTCGAGTTTCCCCCGGGTTATACGTTCAATGTTTGCAGAGGCCAGTTGGCTTACCTTCTTTCTTTCTTTCTCTCTCTCTCTCTCTCTCTCTCTCTCTCTCTCTCTCTCTCTCTTTCTCTCTCTATATGTCTATCTGTCTTTTTCTCTATCTCACTCTCTTCATTCTCTCTCTCTCTCTCTCTCTTTCTCACTCTCTCTTTCTCTTTCTCTTTCTCTCTCTTTCTCACTCTCTCTTTCTCTTTCTCTTTCTCTCTCTTTTCTTTATGGAACAAGAGAGTCAGCTCGCTTCGTCGTCTCATTGCAGCCTTTTGCCGTTCTCCAGTCTCTCACCCTTCCAACCTAACCATTTCTCCCCCCACCCCCACTTACCTCCCTTCTACCTTAGCATCCTCCCTGTTACTTCCAACTCCCGTACACATAGAAGCACAGAAGACATTTCTATGAAATATCTCCTCCGGTGTCCATGAAAAGACCTTACTACTCATAATGTCCGTCTTTGAGGACGCTGAACGACGAAAGAGAGAGATAGATAGACAGACAGACAGACAGACAGACGGACAAACAAACAGACAGACAGATAGATAGATAGATAGATATATAGATAGATAGATAGATAGATAGATGGATAGATAGACGTGGGTGCAAGCAAAAGAGAACAAATGATAAAGAAAGAGAGACAGTTGAGATAAAGGAAGAAAGATAGAAAGAAAGAAAAAGAAATAGAAATATTTGAATACAGAACAGAGTTTTTCACGATTTAGAATTTTGCCTCTTTTAGAAGTGTCAGCCTCGTCTCAACCCTCTTTCTTATTTTCTTCTGTCCCGTTTATCCATGTCCTAACTCTCCCTCTTCTCTCTTTCTCTCTCTCTCTTTTTCTTACTCTCACTCTCACTCTCACTCTCTCTCTCTCTCTCTCTCTTTTTCTCTCTCTCTCTCTGTCCTCCTACATTATTTCAACGGCCTCGGTCAATCTCTTCCACCCTCTATCCTCCACTCCCCATCACCACTCCCATCCTTTCTCACTTTTTATCAGTATTCATCCGCACGCTTTTCCTAGTACATCCGTTCCAACTGATAACTCGTTGGGACTTTGACGAATGACACATTCTCAACATTTCACAGACAGAAAACTAACACACAGTCGCGCAACCAGGTGTAAGTAGATGCTAAGAGCGTCGTCATCATCAACGATTCCGGCAGCATACCTTTTTCCTCTCACCTTTCGATGTTTGTCGTTCTTTCGATCTTTTACGTTACACATATAACTATATACATTGTTATACGTGTACATACGTAAGTAAATACATACGTACGTACGTACGTACATTTATAGATAGATAGATAGATAGATATAGATATGGCTGTCGTAGTGTCATCGAGATTGAAAACGTAGATCTCTAATTCGCGGTGGACTTATGGCAAGCCACTACCGATCAACGAGAGAACTAACAATACATACGTATTTATATACGTATACACCTCTTGCTCCTTCTCCAATATCTATGTATTTACACGTATAGATAAAATGTTACTGATTACACACTAGCCGGCAAGTCCAATGAACGTCCGTCGAATATAGAGTCCTAGCTACATACGTACATACATACATAGGTACATAAGAGTAGGAGAATGGTGGAGGAAGGTTTGATCGAGGATTGCCATGAGTGAGAATGTAAGAGAGGGAGAGGCAATTTTCTATCTCCTCGAAGCCACAAGTAGACCTAACTACATACTACGATGCTCGCGCTTCGACGAACGATCGAGTATCGCGGACATTCGCCTCCTCCTCCTCCTCCTCCTCTTCCTTCTCCTACTCCATCTCCTCCGCCTCCTACTCGTTCTCCTCCTACTCCTCTTCCTCCACCATTTCTTCTTCCTCTTTACCCTGTCTATCCTTCTCATAATTCTCCTCATCTTCTTCATCCTTCTCATTCTGTACCTACCTACCTACCTACCTACCTACCTACCTACCTACCTACCTACCTACCTACCTACCTACCTTCCTACCTACCTACCTACCGGATTTCATCCGATCAACGGCGATACGTAGTAGCCACTTACGATCCAATTTGTGCAATTCCCCGAAGCAGCTCGTCTACTATCTCTGTCTCTCTCTCTCTCTCTCTCTCTCACACTCTCTCTAACATTCACTTGTCAGTGTCTGCATGGTCCGCTTATAATCTCATAGTTAGGCAACAGAATCGAGAGATATCGATGTAATCTCTCGAACGAAGGCCTCCGCCGTCTCGCATATCGAGAGGATCATTTCGTTGATGGGTAGATGAAGTGCCTAGACAGGGCCTTTCTCGATATCTCGAGTCTTTCAAGTAGTAGACGAATCGATAGACTATAGTCGATATCGATCAATTGCTAACACCTGATTAAAATACTCGACTCTTTCTCTTTGCTCTTTTCTTCTTCTTTCTCTTTCTTATGTCTCTTTACTCTTTTTTCTTTTTTCTTTTTTTTCTTTTTTTTTTCCTTTTGCTCGTACCTTTTTTTAACAAAGAAATTATTCATAAAAAGAGAGAGAGAGAGAGAGAGAGAGAGAGAAAGTGTTCGTGATAATATATAATATACATATTAATTGAAATTATTATATTATGTATATAGGTGTACATTCGTTATATAATTAATTATTATAAATGTACGATTGGAAATATGTTATAAAAAAATATTAATTTAATTTATTATCTCGTTTAAAAGGCACTCGTTTATTTGTAAATTTATCTGTGCTAATTTGCGAAATATTATGTATTGTTACAACAATAAAATCTGATTTATTTGAATTTTTTTAGTTTCGAAAATAAAAATTTATCGAATTACTTTCGTTACGATTATAATTCATGGTGTTTTTTCTTTTCCTTTTTTTTTTTTTTCTTTTTTTTTGTTAATTTCTTTCTCACATTAGGATCAATTAAGAAATATTGAAATTATTAAATAAACGTATATATATTTCAAATTAAATTCTTTTACGTATGTATTTACATACGTATACGTAAGTACTAAGCATAATTATTAAGATTAAAATCTAATTAAAATATTATAATTTTTGTAAATTATTCTGTCTGTAATATTTTATATTATTAGGCTATATGTAATATGTATGAAATACCATAGATAAATAAATATTAATGAAGTTATGAATTACGAATTATTTAACAAAGTAAATTATTACATACCTTCTACAACGACGGCTCGTATTAGTCTGACGATATTAACGAGACAAATGACTCAAGTGTATTTTGATTTCGAACATAAACCAAGGACATCTTGTCTCATAGTTAAAACAGTACGAGATCGTAATAAAGTTGTTAAAAATTTTGTTGAAAATTTTTTTTTAATCGAATTGTATAATACGTATATCATTTTTCTTTATATTATACATATGTAAATGTACATACGTATATACATACATATATTCATACATATATTCATACATATATTCATATATATATATACGAACGTACGTACATATATATATATATGTACATAAATACATAAATTGGACATATATATTGTATCTATCTCTTTCTCTTTTATAAATATTCTAACTAATACATAAGGAATTACCTTTCATTATCAAGGAAACAATAGATATTCTTTTTCATTACACGACATACATAAGTACGTAACATTAATACATAAACACGAGATACTCGAGGTTTACGTTATGCCTATCTATTGTAAACTATTCATTCATGAAAACATTCTAATTTAAATGCTTGAACGATTTTAAAAGGTCGTCCTCGTATATCAACAAACATAAATCTAAACGGAATTTCACGATCATTCTCGTCTCGTCTAAGCTCGCGTAAGGATCTCACGGAGCTCTAAAAG
Organism: Vespa mandarinia; assembly: GCF_050613455.1. Lineage (NCBI taxonomy): Eukaryota > Metazoa > Arthropoda > Insecta > Hymenoptera > Vespidae > Vespa > Vespa mandarinia. The sequence continues at coordinate 1,734,502 of NC_140823.1, forward strand.
TGTTATTATAATAATAAGACATAATAAAATCTGAATTTGTTAAGATATCGTTCATCCACATACATATATATATATATATATATATATATATATATATATACTTACATAAGCATATATCTATGAAATATTCTATCAAGAAAATAATTTGTCTGTGATATATAATAAATCAAATTTCTTCGAGAAGAAAGAAGAAAAAAAAGAAAGAAGGAGAGAAGGGCAAGAGGTAAGTTCGAGACAATGAAATCATATAATCTATTTATTATTAATCGATAATTATGATTTAATACTATCGCTTATATTTATTCTTTCCTTTTATTCTTTCATCGTGTATCGATCTGTCGTATTGATTTTTACTTACCTTTTATTTTTCGACAAAAGTATGCAATTTCTATGCTCTCAGATGCATCCTATCTATCTATCTATATCTATCTATCTATCTATCTATATATATATATATATATATATATATATATATATATCTTTCTCTCTCTCTCTCTCTTTCTTTCTTTCTTCGGCTTTCTGCTTTTGTGCATTCAACTTTCGAGCCGAACTCCTGTCTTTCCCTATTCTTCTTATGACAACGGTCGACGTAATTGGAAAGTTTTTCAAAGTCGAGTGACCATATGCGATGACCGTAACGTAAGTCTTATATGAAAAAGAAAAAGAGAAAGAGAGACAGAGAGAGAGAGAGAGAGAGAGAGAGAGAGAGAAAGACAGAAAGTTTTACGAGACACATAGAGCGCTATTTAATCTATATAAATATATAAATTTCTTTTATAAAAGGAAATTCCTCGTACGTTTTTCAATAAAAGAGAAGGGAATATAAAAGATTACATCGATTCAATCCCATATCCCCAAATACCTCTTTTCCCGTCAATCCCACCTAACCACCATCAACCCTCCCAATTTCTATGGGATTTCTAAAGAAGCATGAAAAACGATTGTATAACTCATTCATTCTATAATGATAAGAAGATTTCTCATTATTATCTCGAGGAAAGTTTAATATTGTCATTAAGTTTGTTCGATTTATATCGTGTTACTTGAACAATCCTATATGGTTTTAGGATGGAATAGAGAGAGAAAGAGAGAGAGAGAGAGAGAGAGAGAGAGAGAGAATGAGAGAGAAGGAAAGTATATGAGAAACGTAGTGGTAAACGCGAAGAGAACATTAAGCATTAACGTTATAATCCATTCCAATTCTCCGTGATACAATAATACATTATATTAATAATTCGTACGAGATAAATCTACTTATCACTTGGCGCATCCATTTATCGCGCATATATATATATATATATATGTATATATTGTTCTCTTCATGGCGATGCGATAATGGCATTGTTCGTAAATCCTACGTCATTAGAATTATCATTGCCAGTTTATATAGTAACTAGGAAAAACGTATTATTAACGTTTCGAACGTTCGCCGATTTGATTTCGCACGTTGAAATTGAAATTTTAATATGTATAGCGGTAATGGTATATACGAATAAAGAATATTATATGGTAAGAGCGATAGAAAAAGAAAAAAAAAAAATAAAATAAATAAAAGGAAAAGAAAAATAAATACAAAAGAAAAAAACAAAATAATAACAGAAAGATATTGAATTTAATGAGGGAACGGATGAAAGAGAGATAGAGAGAGAGAGAGAGAGAGAGAGAGAGAGAGAGAAAATATTATTTTATTTCTCCCGCTTGAATGATTCTTAATATTTGTTATTTTAATCTTGGAATAATGCTAGCAAGTTATCAATAAGAATGAACTGTTGGTATATATATATATATATGTACATATATATTAGATTATGTATGTATCCGTATATAAATATTATGTTAGAACGATAAACGATTTTACTCGAGTAGAAAAGTATTCTCGTTTCCAGTTTGAAGATATTCTCGAAACACTGTTATGTCGTATATTTCTAAAGGATATTTCAAACGCACGAAGGATTGCTTGCATATCGGACGTAGCATGCAAAAGAGACGGTTTCTTCTCTTTTGCATTTATCCGAGGGAAGGAAGAAGAACGTTATTGATATTGGAATCGTTATGTACGCCAAGAAGACGAGATCGTCCGTAAAAGTAAAGAAATAAAAGGAATATAAAGCGAAGGAAAAAAAAAAAGAAGAAAAAAAAAGAATGAAAAAGAAAAAAAAACGAAACAAAACAAAAAGAAGGAAGACGAAATAGGTAAGAAGAAAAATGAAAAAAGAAAGAGGAAAAGGAAGAACAGCACAAAGGCAAAACGAACGTGAACTAAAAGTTGTTACGATGTTATCGCCGGTTTTATGCTTAAAGAAAGCCAAACACTTTTTATCGGTGAAAATGAGAAGGAAAAGGAAAGAAAAAAAAAAGAAAAAAAAAAAAAGAAAAGAGAACTATAGAAAAGAAACAATAGGGGAAAAAGAGAAAAAAGAAAAATTAAAAATAAAGATAATGAAAATGATAAGAAGAAGAAAAAAGAAAGAAGGAAACGGTACAAGCGCCTAAATTAGACTTAGGATTTTAATTATATAAAATGTCTATGAGCTTTCTAATATAATTAGAAATTTAAAGTGTAAGCGCGAAGTAGAACATTACGAGGATACTTAATGACATCATAATCGAGGAAACGAGAGATGATCCTTTAAAGTTTTCCAAGTAAATTCGATGAAGTTTACGGTCCTTGCAAGTTGTAGGAAACGTAGAACCATCGAATCGCCATTTTACAATCGTTATATGTATATATATATTATGATTAAAAATATATTATATATATATATATATATATATATATATATATCTTTAAAAGAGAAGAGAATGGATTAACGATCGAAAGTGTAAGATACTTTGGAAATTGTCCAAGTGATCATTCAAATTCGAATTCGACCAGTGTCGATTTTCGATAGAAAATAGTTTAGTTGGTTCCATGATATTCAAATTGACTTTGACAAGTCGTATCTAACTGCATTCTTGTCTCTTTTATTGATCTAGAATTAATGATCTCATATATTTCTAAAGTTTCAGATAATATAAGATATCTATTTTCTTCATTCACTACGTTATTTCCTTCTTCTTGAAATTGTTATCGTTCAAACGTTATCCACCGATAACGTTTTACAATTCTTATGATGAACATTTCTTAATATATCTTACAATTGAATGAAATTTCATTACATTGAGACTCATACTTAAATGAGTCATTTCAAGTTCAAAGTAAACATTTATATATATGTATATATATATATATATAAAATATATATATATATAAATATATATATATATATAAAAATATATATCACGGTAACTTTTGATTGATATATACAAATCTTTCGAAAATAATATATTTCATATGTAATAATTGATATAATATAATAAATTAAATCTTTTAAAATATATAGATTATTAAATGGATTTCCGATATTTTGATTTATGCAAATGCGATAAATTAGACGAAGATGAATTTGAAACGTTATTGATTCCGTTCTATTTCGATAACTATGAATTAAGATATTATCCATCGGAGAATGATATCTTATCAAATAATACTATTATTACGGCATTATATATTATATGAAAAAATGAAAATATTTATTAGAATATATTAATTATTAATAATATATATATATATATATATATATATATATATATATATAAAATAATATTTAGAATCATATATCTCATTTTATTTCATTTTATTTTATGTATAATAATATAAGTTATAATAGATATCTTATATATGATATTATACATGATAATATATAAGTAATCTATTGTGTAAGTTTATTTTATCGTATATAATAACATAATTAAAATCGCATTTAGAAGATTGAATATTTATATATATATATATATATATATATATATATATATATATATATATATTAAATATTAAATGAAGTAAGATTAGAAAAAATAGAAAGAAACACAGTAATTTTTCTTTTCAAAATGCTATCCTTTTAATAAAAATTCTCATATTAAAGTAGGCGAGAGGCGATGGGAAATAACGTTGGATCTGTACGCGCCTCTTACGAGGCGTTATTACAACGTGACCTCATTTCATTTATTTGCTCTCAGCATGGAGAGTCGCGTGAGAGAAAAAGAGTTGTGCTGCCCACATAGAGAGAGAGATAGAGAGATAGAGAGATTCATAGTTGCTTGCTAAGTTCATGGATTTCGAATATATATATATATATATATATATATATATATTTTCTCATGTAAGAATTTTTTTTTTCTTTTTTTCTTTTTTAATCGAATAAAATTTTCAAGAAAAATGTATTTATCATCCGTCATTAACAGACAACAGATATAATATATATCAGCGAATTATCATTGGATTGTTCGATACGAATCAATCATTTATGGAAGATTAACAAGTTTAATTATCGACGAAAAACGATAGGATAAAATCGAATCTCTCATTAACTATAAAATACTAATTACATCGAGTTAATAAACGTGAAAGATTACTTTTATTTTCATTTTTTTCCTCTCTCTCTCTCTCTCTCTCTCTCTCTCTCTCTCTCTCCTTTTCCATCACAACTATGAGAGTATAAATTTGTTCGTACGTTCGTGTTAGTATAATTTCCGTTTATTGTATTAAGCGAGAAATGAAGATTAAAATACGTGACTTCTCGTTCGTCTTGTCATTGGAAAAATCATCGTTGCCGGTGAAAAGTGTCAAATTATGTTAAATCAAGTTAATTATAATCCTAAGTCGATTAAAATTTCTCTCTCTCTCTCTCTCTCTCTCCTTTTTTTTATTTTTTGTTATCTTTGATTTTTGAATATTTCTTTCCTTTCTCTTTTTCTTTTTATTTCTATCTTTCTTTCTTTCATTATTTCTTTCTTTCATTCTTTTCTACCAATCGGAATTGTGATTTTCGACGTGTGCTAACTCGACGCCTTGCTCGCATCATATTTGTCATCGTTAAGGTTCACCACGTTTCGGGTTAATTACTCTTTCGTTTAACTCGAACGACGGACCGGCGGCGTCGAGCGACGATAATACGACTGGAAAAGTGAGAAGGTAGGTAATACTTTTTGTGAAAACGTGAGAGATCATAATCGTGATTAATGTTATGTATGCGCGTGATATATATATATATATATATATATATATATACATACATTTTTTCATACATATTTTTGTTCCAATTCTTGATATTTATTATTACTTTCAGATGATAAAAAATTATGAGACAATAAACATAAAAAAAAAAAAACAAAAAAGAAAAAAAAGAACAAAAGAGAAAAATAAGATAGAAGAAATGCATTAATTATTAAAGGAGAATATCCTAATTTGAAGGCATGAATATTCATTGGAGTATTCGGAAAGTTCGTGCCGATTAATAATCTAGAGCTTTAGTAAATCTTTATATAAACGATAATGTTTGATCAAATTTAATAATAATAATTTCAATTTTATAATAAACAAACGAGTTAATTTTTGATAAATTTAATATCATCGTTTATATCTACGATTATTTCAATTTTTATATACAATAGAAAAGGATAATTATTTCTTCGAATGTGAAATAATAATGAAGATGTTAAATATCTGATATACTTCTGATATCTACTAACATATATCTGATAATTTTTTTCATTTTATAAATCATATTATTATTATCGCAAATTCTTTTGAAAGAATTATCTGAACAAAAAAAGAAAAAAAAAGAAAGAGTTCTCTTTTTTTTCCACTTTCTTTTATTTAAATGTACACCAACAAACGTATTTACAAATACATGGAAAACAGACGATTGAAATGCATATTGAAGGAAATAATATAACCAAATCAAAATATATATTCACTAAGGTGCGAATTTAATTACGTCTTATGTCATTTCGTTTTCAACGTTAACTGTAGCTAAAGGTGAAAAGCATTTCAATTTTTAAGAGCTTTCATTAAAGAGCTACTTGCGAATCCGTTACTCGATGAATTAATTAATAGGAAATGTCGCAAATTAAATTGATGATATTCACTTCAAATGAGAATTTTCTTTCTCTCTCTCTCTCTCTCTCTCTCTTTTTTTTTAAACAGAGAAGACGTTCCTTCAGTCGATCGGCAACCAAGCGAAAATACGAATGTTATAATAAAAGAAAGAAAGATTTTCGTGACATGACGTTATCCTGACAATTCTCACGATAGTAATTATCACCAGGGACAAAAATTTTTTTTTTTTATCCCTTGCGGCTAGATCCCGTTAAATTTTCACTTATACAGTTCGTCTGTTCCGCGGCCCTTAGAACCCGAAGAGAGAACAAATTGGATAGTCCGAGGAAAGACTACCGTAAAAAGGGAACCCCATCCAATTTGCAATGCACAGGAGCTTGTTTCTCTCTCTCTCTCTCTCTCTCTCTATCTCTATCTCTATCTCTCTATCTCTATCTCTCTATCTCTATCTCTATCTGTATCTCTCTTTGTTAAAAACGACGAGCATTGCATTAAGTTTCTAACGGTGGTAGTCCTCGAAAAATAATTTCACCTTATTGCACTATGAATATTCCTAATGTCAACCGACCTAGGATTTTTCTTCTTAATCCACGTGCATTAAATGTAAATAATTAAAGACAACTTAGGTATTATTCGCCGTATTAAGTTCGATTGTTTTCCAACGTATTCTCTATCTAATCGTTTTAAACTCTCTTTACTCTTTCGTAAAGTCTCCCATAAATTACGAATCATTTATATGTTTGTAATATGTCCTACGCATGTTTAAATATACATCGTTGAACATTTATATTATATATTCGTATTTTATTAAATATTATCTCATTTTATTATCGTTTACGTACTCTTGATTATTACTCCATAAAGTTTTTAATACATATATATATACATATGTATATTTTTTTTTTAATATAAATTATGCTTGATATAGTATAATTAGTATCGCAATTCTTATATGACGTAATTTTGTTTTTTTTTTTTTTTTTTTTTTTTTTTTGTAAATACTCGATGTAAAGAAATTAGGTTACAGATTGTTAACGAATATTTATATATTCTCATTATGTTTTTCCATAAATTGAATTATATCGCGTTCATATGGCTGCATTATTAAGAGATACGTGTCATTAAATAATTTCGTATTCGTATCTTGATTTTTTAAAGGCAATAAAAAGGAACAAAAAAAAGAAAAAAAAAAGAAAAAAAAGGAAGAAAGAAGAGGAAGAAAAAAAGGGCTATGAAATAAATAATGTCGCTGGAATACTTTTCCGTAATCGGATTTGCATTAGATAGGTACGTGTTATATGTATTACAGACATATAACGAGAGTAGAAAGATTCACGATGTATCGGATCGTGTCGGATGTGATTAAAAATGTAAAAAATGAATTATCGAGTGACCTAAATGCATGTAACTGCGTGTATGAAAGATATGTTGCTAAGTTAATGTTATCAAACTATTACAAATTTTCAGGATTTTATATACACCTGTATAAATGTATGTGTGTGTGTGTGTGTGTGTGTGTATGTGTGTATGTGTGTATGTATATGTAAATAAAAGGTATACATACATACATTTTGTAGTAGTTAAACGAACTGCGAATATTTAAATCCATGTTGTATTGAGAACGTTTCGTGCTTCGTAGATTTTCAAAAGAAAATCCTTATTGAACCATATCATGGTATACGAATATATGTATATAGATGTACATTGAAAGATATACCAATCCATGTTATATATATATACGTACATATATACATACATACATATATACGAGCCGGACTTTGGAAAGACGGAAATTCGCTACCCTTGCGATTTATGCTTTTCGAAACTCTGTGAAACGATACGTAGGAAAAGAGAGAGTGAGAGAGAGAGAGAGAAAGAGAGAGATATAAAGATAGAGAAGGAGAAAGAGAGAAAGAGAGAGTGAGAAAGAGAGAGAAGGGTAGGGACGAGGCTATCCAGGATGAAAATTTCACGTCGGCATTTAGGGTCGTCCGCCGAGGTGCCGTTACTCAGGCTTCCTTACAAATACTATTACTATTACTAGTATTAGTATTACTACTACTACTACTACTATTACTACTACTAAGTTCCTAGATCGGTTTTCTTGAATTCACTCTATCTCTCACATTCTCTCTTTCTCCTTCTCTCTCTTTCTCTCTCTCTCTCTCTCTCCTTCTCTCTCTCTCTCTCTCTCTCTCTCTCTGTCTGTTTCTCTTATCTCTCTTTCTTATCTTTCTCTCTCTGTCTCTCATATTTCTCTCTCTTTCTCTCTCTCTCTTTCTCTATTTCCTTTTACTTCCTCCAGAGACTATCTCTTCCCCAGACGTAAGAAACTTTGGCAAACGTTAAATAAATCTAGGAATACGAAAGCAGATGGAAACGTTCGTTCTCTATAAAGCTAACTAACGTTCGTTAGATACTCTTAAAGCTTATTTAGTAAGATGACGTATTGAGAACGATTCAAGTTAATGTACGACTTTTATTAAATCTCCTTGCTTTCAATCCATTTGACGGCTATATATATATATATATATATTTTTATGTTTATGTGTAATGATTATTAATTATGATTATTAATTAAAATATGATTAAATTAAGTTTTATCCATTTATATTTATCACATGTCAATTAGATAGTAATCGTAATTAGAATGTAATGTTTCTTTTTGTTTTTCTTTTTTTCTTTTTTTTTTTTTTTTTTTCATCATTTTATATCGAGCATTAATAAATTAATTGAATAATTTTAATTATGAATTAGCATACTTTTATAAAAATGTTTACGTTATTTATATTCGCATTAACTTTTTGATTGATACATAATACGATTTAGAAAATATGATACTATAATTAAAGTTAATGTTAATTGTAATAATTGCGATATGATAAGAATAAATCGATTTAACGAAAAAAAAAAATATATATATATATATAAATTTCTTAAAAATTAAATTCGTATATATTTCTATTATTATCAATTTGTATCGACTTATTGATAAATTACATTCTTTTCGTGTCTGATTACTTAAAACGTTGTTATGTGATTCAATAAATTTTTCATACGTCAATTATCGCATACAATTATAATTAATTATCGCTAATATTCAGAAATAAGAAGAAAATTAATGGAATTCAATTTATATTTCAAAACTCTCATCCCTCCATACTTTTAATTTAGATGATGTAATAAAATAGAATTCTTGAGGAATAATTTTAATCAGTGAAAGAAAGAGAAAGAGAGAGAGCGAGAGAGAGAAAGTTTTGATTCGAAAATTTTTGTTTCGTATACTTCATTAATCATTTACTATATATGTGTAATATCCATTATATCTTAGAATAAAACAAATTCAATTTAAACTATTGTTGGCATTTAATAATTATCTCTAATATCTTTAATTTATGTGGCATCATAAAATAAAGTTCACATAATTTCAAATAATTTGAATAAATAGGAGAAAGAGAAAGAGAGAGAGAGAGAGAGAGGGAGAAATTTGTTGGTTTAAATATTTCGTTCATTTATTTACTTTAAATAATATCTATTATATTCAGCATTATATTCAGCATTAAATTCAGCATTATATTCAGCATTATATTTGGCATATAAAATAAAAATGAATGAGTATCATTATATACGATTCATAATCGCTGGTCCGTTGGTATTAAGTAATTTAAAATCAATACCTACAATGTAGGTGACGTGATAAAATAGAATTCTCAAAATAATTTGAAAGCTTAAGAATGAGAGAGAGAAAGAGACAGACGGAAAAAGACAAAAGAGAGAGAGAGAGAGAGAGAGAGAGAGAGAAAAGAATAAGACAGACAAAAGAAAAAAAAGAAGAAGTAAAAGTAGAAGAAGTATGAAAATAATCATGATCGAAGATCGTAAATAGTACGATGACGATAGAAAACAGAAGACATAAGAAGGGCCAAGTTTGAACTCGTTGTAATCCTCTTAAATGGACGATGGCTCCATAAAACAAGGAAATCGTTACCACCAAACGAAAACGAAAATGAGAAGAAAAAGGAGAACGACGAGGCGATACTTTGTTTGCTTGAGGCAAACATGTCCCACCTTCTTCTCGATATGCCTCTTTCTGGCTTATCCTCTTGTTTTAACAATCGTCCTTTCAAAGTTTTATCGTTATACGGACGAGCGAATGGAAAGGAATCAACGGTATCAACGAATTTGCATAAAGCGTTCTCAACGAAATTAACGTGGCAGTTCTCTCGTCTCTATGTACCTATCTACGTACTCCATTTGCCACTCTGCACGTATTAGTTTCTGAGAAATATAATTAATTCTGTTCGTATATCACGGCACTTTGGCGCGCGAGCGCGCACGTGCGAAGTGCTATTATGTTGATGAATTTAAATTTTGAGAAATGTTCGTTTCGGTGAAATGCATAGGTAGGTAGGTAGGTAGGTTGGTAGATAGGTAGGTAAGTAGATAGGTAGGTGAGTAGGTAGGTAGGTAGGTAGGTAGGTTAATTAGTTACATATGTATTATGTCTGTACTTATTCGTCCACTATAATATTTCAACTGTACAAGGTGACAAAATGAACAACCCGAAATATTCTCTTGTCGTTCAAAAGAGAAAATCACTATCCCATGTATAAATATATATATATATATATATATATAAAAAAAAACAATAGTTTCCTTATTCTATTTTTTTTTTTTCGTTTAAAATTTTTTTTTTAATCCTTTGAGCGGACGCATATCTCTCGTTTAAGAGTTTCCATTATTTTAAACATTTTCTAGACGAATAATATAGGTAGCCATTACTCTTTTTTTTATTGAAATATCTACCAACGTATATACTTTCGTGAAGTTTATTTTTCCTCTCCCCTCCCCTTTTATTTTCTTTTATTTTTTTTTCTTTTTTTTCTTTTTTTCCTTAATTTCTTTTTCGGTGCGTAACACATTAAGTTTATTCTCGTTATGACAGAATTTTCAACCGTATATCATTTCTTCTCCGCAAGCTTCCAAAACTTTTCATCCAGATGGGAGAACGCATACGTGTTAGAAAGTCTCATTCGCAAATGGGTTAAATTTAAACTCCTATATATTATGAGAATATTTAAAAGAGATCTAAACAATTTTCTAACGTAAATATATTCATTTGAATTATTTTGATATCGTGTATTTGATAATGTGTAATAATATATGCATGTGTCTTTGAAATATTTGAAAACAAGAAATATAATAAAATACTGTTTTCATACTGAGTTAAAACGCATTTTAAAAACTATATTAATGTACCTTGAATTGCATTCAAGAGTCTTGCGAAAGATTTGTTTTCTATTCTTTTCCTTTTCTTTTTTTTTTTTTTTTTTTTTTTTTTTTTGATAATAACAAAGTTTTGATAACGAAAAAGAAAAAGAAAAATTTAAAAGAAAGAACAATTTATCTACAATTGAAAAATAATGTTGCTTCAAAAAATTTCGTAAAATGTGTGAATCAATTTAATAAAAATTTGCGAATACGAAAGTACTATGATTTTTATTTTTATTTATTCACTCTTTTATTTATTTATTTTTATTTTTTTCTTTTTTATATTTATGTATTTTTTTTCTTCTTTTTTTTTTTTTTTTTTTTTTTTTCTAAAAATCGTCACAATTGACTTATACTGTCTTAAAAACTTACAATACTTATATCATAAATGCATAGAACGAATTGTAGTAATATTTTTCATCTCTAGATGGTTAGCTACGACTAGGAAATGATAAATTAGGATATGGAACATTAAACACAGTGAAATAAAAGCTAGATATTTTGCTTATCTCATTCTTACTCGGTAACTTGAAAGATATTCTTCTTTATTCGCAGTGAAAAAGAAAGAAAGAGAGAAGAAAAAACAAGAAAAGAAACAAAAACAAAAAACAAACAAACAAACAAACAAACAAACAAAAAAACAAAAACAGAAAAGAATTATTTCATCCTCAAAAAATCTTTTTCTTTCGCGTTTATCATAAATAAGTAAATAAGTAAGTAAATAATAATTGAATATTTATTTATAAGTAATTATTTCAGATAATATCACTCGTAAAACGTTAGATGAATAAAATATCACGAAATTCATCGAGCTATTAGTCGAATTGAATTAATTTATAGGATATTCTCGTGAACAACATTCTTTTTGTGTAAACATTAAAATTGTTATAAACCGGTACTGTCGATTGTGAAATCAGCAACTTTTTGCAATGAAACTTCCGATACGTTGTCAAATCCGATGGTCAAAGGATTTACGATGAAACGAAGTCTCTCTCTCTCTCTCTCTCTCTCTCTCTCTCTCTTTCTCTTACTTTCTATTTCTTTTTTCTTTTCTTTTTTTTTCGTTCTACTCAGTCTACCTTTTCTCGCACTTTTTTTCTCTTCATCTTTTCTCTTATTTTCGTGCAAGGAGTCGTTTCACGGAAGAAAAAGGTCTACAGCTTCGGTACGGTTTATTTCCTTCTTTCTTTTAGGTTTATCTCAAAAAAAAAGAACAAAAAAAAAAAGAAAAAAGAAAAAAGAAAGAAAAAAAAAGAAAAAAGAAAAAAGGATATTCTATCTCGTTTGAGATACTTTCTGTTCGTAATTCTTTCTCTCTCTCTCTCTCTCTCTCTCTCTCTCTCTCTCTCTCTCTCTCTCTCTTTCTCTCACAGCCTCTCTGTCTCCATTTAGATCTGTCTGCCTTTCTTTTCTTTTTTCTTTATCCTTCTTGTCGTATAAGAAAAGAAAATAGAAATAAAATATAAGATTCTATGACAAATTCAATTTCTGTAATATCTTTTCGACGCTAGGTAACGACGTGTTGCATAAAGTCTTTTCGCGATAAATTTCTTTCATTCCATTTTTAAGATGTTGCACTTAACGAAAGATAAATATGCGAATATAGTAAACTAATTAAATACTAAAATGAATAAAATAAAAAAATACAAATAGATAATTAATTATTTATATATCAATTAGACAAATGTTCGTATTTTTTTGATAAAATCAATGTTTCGTAAATCACTTGAGATCAATCGAAGATTAATGATCACAATGAGAATGGTATTGTCGATCGATGAATAGAA
>NC_140823.1:1752500-1772500 GCF_050613455.1 Vespa mandarinia
AGATTTCGAAAATCATTTATTTTACAACATTGAACAATTTAATTATCTTTTTAATTGTTTATTAATAATCATCTATTTAATTATTTTTTATTTATCAATGCATAAAATATACAATTATTAGAATATCTTCTTTTCAAATTGACATTTAAATTTCATTCGAATTTCATTATTATAGACTCGATGATTCATCTTGTAAATTTTATCACGATAGAATTCGTAATGAGACGAAATTGAGAAAGAATTTTTTTCTTCCTCTTTTTTCTTTTTTTCTTTTTTTTTTTGTTTTTTTATCGAACACTCTTCGTCAGAAAAAAAAAGAAAAAAGAAAAGAACAATAAACAAATGATTTTAATTATTATACATATACAATTGTTTCGCTTTATACGATGCTCGCTTTGTCAATATTTTCAGATATTATATCATTCGAATGAATATAAAACACGGAAAAGATACAAATCTTTTAATTTTTGAAATTACATATGTAATATATGTAATATAATGATATAACAATCTAACAATGCTAAAGACAAATGTTAAAGATTGTTGGTATGTATGTTAAGAGGGTAAATCCGCTAACAGTGAACGAAGAAACAAATGTAAAAGTAAGATAAGATAAGATAAGTAGTGAGAGGAGTTAGAGGGTGAGGGGAGTAATTGAGTTTGGGAGGAAACCAACTTTGCGAACAACTTTGTATTTCGTATTCATACTTGCTGTAAGTAACATAGATACTGGTTAGTATTAGACATGCGAATGCACAATATCATACAATGAAACATTCCTTTCTATGATAGAAACGAAGCGATACGGATGGATAGATAAATAGAGAGAAAGAGAGAAAGAGAGAAAGAGAGAAAGAGAGAAAGAGAGAAAGAGAAAGAGAGAGAGAAGACATATGTAAAGAGAAACTTGACAAAACTGAGAAAAATATTACAACTATATCACCATTAATGCATTCGACTGTAACTAAATTATCGTAAACCTTAAAAATGTTTTTCTCTCGCGATAACATTTCTATCAGTCATAAGGCCTACAATAATAATAATAATAATAATAATAATAATAATAATAATAATAATAATAATAATAATAATAATAATACTAAATAGAAAAAGAAGTAGAAAAAGAAGAAGAAAAAAATCGCGTCTTTCTCGCTTAAGAGAAACACTCAAAAAGAAAAGCCAGGCATATCGCGGTTTTCTCATTGGGAGATAAACGAAAGAAAAGTCAGAGGAAAAGACAGAGAGAGAGAGAGAGAAAGAAAAAGAGAGAGAGAGAGAGAGAGAGAGAGAGACAGAAATAAAGGAAAAAAGAGGAAAGGAAAAGGAAAAAGAAAAATAGAAAGAACCGCGGTAGAAAAGCAACTACCGAGCCTCGAAGATCGCGAAACGACACTCATTCTTAGTAAGTGTACGAAAGAGAGAGAGAGAGAGAGAGAGAGAGAGAGAGAGAGAGAGAAATCGGTTAGGAAAGGATAGAGGGTTCCTAAGCGGCTTATCTGTTGACGATGCACTGTATTTTCCGTTGATACTTTCTCCCTCATCCCACAAGTCTTCTCTCTCTCTTCCTCTTATACTTCTTTCTATAGAAGCTAAGATGATAATAGTAGTAGTAGTAGTAGTGGTAGTGGTAGTAGTAGTAGTGGTAGTAGTAGTAGTAGTAATAGTAGTAGTAGTAGAACAGAGCGAAGGAGTGTTCTCGTTTGATAGCCGTGTCGTTTTCTCCAGCATAACCCGCCCTTATCCCTCCCCGACGACTTCCTAACCGGCACCTATTCGACCACCCCATCATCGCCATCTCCTTGGCCATTTTCTTTCAACGAATCTCGCAGCTTTCATCTTCTCCTGTTTCCTGGGACCGTTCGAATCCATAAATGTGACGACAAAGACGACATACTTCTCGCTTCTCTCTTGCTCTCTCTCTCTTTCTCTCTCTCTCTTTCCATGTTCCAGCATTCCTCTATTTACCTATCCGACCGACGATTTATGAGACGTTCATTAAAAGAGAAAAGGTACGAGCAGTATAAGTAATTATTAATCGCTCAATCTTCTTCCGGTTATCCTAGATTTTACAAGTCGATGAATTTTACTATCTAGACGGGCAATGGTATTAGTGAAAAATATAATCTCGTGTAATTAAAACCTTTACCATGGATTTTCTCTACGAGATGCGATAGGAGGATTACGGGTTGATGTAAGAGATCGGATGCCGTGTTGGACGATTTACGAGACGTTCATTACGAGAGAGAGAGAGAGAGAGAGAGAGAGAGAGAGAGAGAGAGAGAGAGAGAGATGCGGCAATGGAAGAGAACGTGCAAGAAGGCGTTGAAAATTAATCGCGCGTTACTACTTGTCACCGTAACTATAAATTATATGATTTTACATACGCGTGTCGACGGACTCTAAGGATATGACGTAAAATATAAGAAATCTTGTGGAAGATATGCTAATAGAATTTTTATTATGTACAATTGTAGACGAGTGTTTAGGAGGAAAGCAAAAAATAAAAAAAAAAGAATAATAATAATAATAATAATAATAATAATTATCATATAATATATTCTCAATTTAATTGTTTCAATCTCATTCAAGTTATCTTGCAGCTCAGTTTTTATCTTTTTTTTTTTTCTTCATATCTACGAAAAGTGCTGTTAAACAAAAGAAAAAAAAAGAAAAAAAAAAATAAAAAAGAAAAGAAAGAAAGTGTTTACTATTCTGTGTTTAAAATTCCCACCTGTTCTAATTGTTCCATTATAATATATAATTAATAACAGTCAATATATAATAACAGTTCAAAATCAATAAATAACAGTTTATATTTAAAAAAAAAAATATGAAAAAATTCAAATACTTATATTTGACGTAAAAATGAATTTTATCGTAATAAAATGAAACACGTAAATATGTGTTAGTTCAAAGTTAAATAGCATTACTAGAGACATCAAATGAACAATAAGTCATATGTGTGTGTGTATATATGTGTGTTTATGTGTGTATATGTGTGAACAATAATATACATAGACAATAATATACGACATTTAAAATCGAAATCGAACAAATGATATATGTGATCGAATCGTACGATCCTTAATTATTTTGAAAGCAAACGTAGATATAGTAAGTATTGACGTTGGTTAATCAGCGGTATAACCATAGGGTTTCTCGTAACGTAATTTTGGCGAGGATAATTTAAATGGATCAGAGAGAAAGCTATTTATTCACCTTTACCGCTGATTATCCATTCGTCTCGCACGCTATCGGTCGCCGCATGTGCTTTCCAGTCTGCTCTTTTTGATCCCCCTACATTATCCATCTATTCGTCTCTTTTCCTCTTTATAACTAGCTATGAACGTTGGGTTACAATAATTATGAATAATTATCAATGTACAGGATGAGAGAAAAAAAAAGAGAGAGAGAAAGAGAGAGAGAGAGAGAAAGAAAAAAAGAGAGAGAGAGAGAGAGAGAGACAGAAAGAACGAGAGATTAGATCGTTTGTTGTCATATTTCCAGCTGAATCTACATGATATTTTCAAAGTTAAAAAAGTGTTTTTGTTTTTGTACTTTTTTTCTTTTTGTTCGGTTTTTATCTATCTTCTTTTTTTTTTTTTTTGGTCTTTTTATTTCTAGATTTATATTCATAAGTTAATTCGCATCGAAAGGATTGAATTTTTCTTACGATAAAATGATAAATCAAATATTATCTATTATTATTGAATGTTATCAAAAGATATCACGTTAATGTTATATCACGAATGAAATTAATATTTTATCTTAGTAATTTTGTTCTTGTTATTTTTATATAGCAATAAATTGCTTATCTAATTATTTCGTACTTTTATAGTTTAGAAATATATTTACAGAAAAAAAAAGATCATTGATTATAAGTTTTTTAATTATTTATTATTATCGGATGAAAATTATGGACATTAATTGTTTACAATTATAGCAAATAAATTTATCTTCGCACGAATATTTAATCTTATTCGAAGTAAAATTTCATCAATGCTAATAGATTAAAAAAAAAAAAAAAAGAAAAAAACAGAAAACAAAAGAAGTAAAAAAAAAAAAAGAAAAAAGGAGAAAAGAAAAAAGTATCGTAATTTTTCCTCCTAAAAAATTCCTTTAATTCAAATAGTAAAATCCAATATCGGTTTCATCGATCAAAAAATCCATTGTAATTTTTTCTTTTGGAAAAATTTAATTTCATTAATTAACCAAAAGCATTTCTATTTTTGTCTTTTTCATTTTATATTGAATCTATAACGAATTTCATTAATTTAAATTAATGGATCGAAAAATTTCTCTCTGATAAATAGATTAAAGTAAAAAAGGTGAATGTGTTTGTGCGTGTGTGTATGTGTGTGTGCGTGTGCGTATACGTGGGTCTATGTCATTAAAATGTGAATTTCTTTTATTTCTTTGTTAATTATTTCGGTCATATGAAAAGAATCAAAAAAAAAAAAAAGAAAAAGAAAAAAAAATTCATTATTGAAAGAAAATAGTTATCGTTGAATCAACCATAGAACGAACAGTATAACTCGATGAAGATAATTAAGAACATTATGTAAACTCGCTAACGATGATTCCATACCGTAAGAGAGTTTACTTTATAGAACAAACTTCACTGTACCTAGCATATACCATCGATTTCTATCGTCGTACCGCGAACTACAGTATCGTCGTTAAGCGGATTTGTCGTCGACGTAAGGAGAGACGATTTGAAATGAAAAAGAAAAAATAACGAAAGGAAAGAAGAAGAAGAAGAAGAAGAAGAAGAAAAAAAAGGAAGAAGAATGAAAGAAAAGAGGAAATGGAAAAGAAAATTTTTCTTCAAATAAATAAATAAAAAGGGATGTCTTTATGTGTCATTAGAAATGTGTCATTTAGAAATTCAACCGAGAATATCCTTTCCTCATTCGTATTCATATCTGATCGACCATTAATATCATACGTATGACCTGATTTCATCTGAGATTTCATTTGAGATTTCATCTGAGATTTCATCTGTGATTTCATCTGAGATTTCAAGATACGACTTGATTTTCATTCAATTTATAATCTTTACCATCAATTTTATTATCATCAACCTTTCTCCTTCTTTCTCATCGTCATTAGAATTAATTCTCATTAATTTGCCTTCTAAATTTCGATAATTTCCATATATATTTACATATCTATTTATATGCATGTACGTCTATATATGATATTTAAATATATTATATAAATATGTGAAAAAAAAACAGTTATTTATAATAATAATAATATATATATATATATATATATATATATATATATTATACTTTATATTAATGTTATATAATATGATATCGTGTAATACATGAAAAGAAAATAATATCTTATATCATAAATATTATTTTCATAAATTAATCTTAATTATATCATAAATATATGCAGAACAAACGATATCTTATAAAAATGCATTCTATCATAAATATGTTGTATAATATTATAAATATTTAAAATATATGACAAAAAAAAAATTATATATTATATAATTAACAATACATTATATTTACAAATGATATGTAAATATTATATCTTTGAAAAATAATATCTTGACGAATTAAACGATTATAAAAAAAAAAAAAGAAAAAAAAAGAAATAATCACGTCTTTCTTTAATCATTTTCGAAATCATTTTAAGTATTCACTCTACTAAAGTTAATTGTTTAGAACCATAACCATCCACGCACATACGTATACACACATACACACACACATGCATATATTTATTGAAATAAAATATGTATCCATTCTATAATACATTTCTTTTTAATCAGATTTATATAACATATCTTTCCTCTTGTTTCCATTCAATAAATATATTATCAATGATTTGCCGTGTTAGATAGATATCTGATAGAGCCTGTATACGAATTGTCCCGATAACTAACGATATTATTGAAAATAATGTTATCAGTGTGATAACGTGACCATTCTGTGGAAAGATGAGGAATACGAGGGGATTGGACAAAGAGGGCGTGCGAATAAAATTTCATTCCATTGAACATTCCTAACGAATCCCTTTTGTAATCACATTTTCCAATCGTACGGGAGCAATGAAAATAAAATGAAATAGAAAAAAAGAAAAAAAAGGAAAAAAAAGAAAAAGAAAAAAGAAGAAAAAGAGAGAGAAATGAAAAGAGAAAGAAAAAGAAAGAAAGAAAGAAAGAAAGAAAGAACGAAGGTAAAACCAAGACGGTAAGATAGAAATGATTGGTGATGATTATAAAACCGATTATGAAACGTCAATCCGATTATATTTATTCGGTATACGAAAATTTTGTCGTGGATGAAGAAACGATCGAGAATTATCGAGAATTATTTCATAGTTTCGATAATTCGTGAAATATTTTCTTCTTCCTTTTTTCTTTTCCCCCACTCCCCTTTTTTTTATCGGCGATACGATAATACGACGAAATGAAATTATAACTGACGGATATATTGATTGCACTTTCTCCTTTCCGTTCTTCTTAATTTTTCCAAATTATCTGACCTTTTAGATTCCTTCCTCTATCTCTCTTACCTTCTCTCTCACCCACTTTTCTTTTTCTTTTTTTTTTTCCTTTCTCGTTTACTTTTTCCTTTTACATTTTTTTTTTCTCTTTTTTTTCCTCTTTCTTTTTTTTCTTTTTTTTTTCTTTTTTTTTTTTTTTAGCATTCGACAACGAGTTGTCGGATGGTACGTCGCTTTGCAACGAATGCCATCCGATACAGCCGGTGCAACTTGCCATTCTTTATCCGTTAACACGCACCACTGCGAGCAATACACGCGTCGATTTCTACTTCGATACCAAACTCTTCTCGCGTTGTTATCCACTACTTGTTCTTTCCTTTTTTTTTCTTTTTTTTTTTTTTTTTTTTTTTTTTTTTATTCGCCTACACACGTACATGCATACGTACAACGATTTACTAGACATCGAAAGCTTCGTACTTATCTCTCTCTCTCCCTCTCTTTCTCTCTCTCTCTCTGTCTCTCTCTCTCTCTCTCTTTCTGTCTCTCTCTCTCTCTCTCAACATTATCAACATGACGTCTTTCTGTAATTGTTAACTATATGAAAGAAAAGAAAATAAACAACGTCAGTGAGATAACATACATAGATACTCGTTGAATAATGTGCTACTTGGGGAAAACATAAAAAAAAAAATTGGGAGAGAGAGAGAGAGAGAGAGAGAGAGAGAAAGAGTGAGAGAAAAAATAAAATAAAACAAAATAAAATAGAATTAGGAATAAAAGAGAATAGTGTTAAGAAACGATCGTAAAAGAAATTGCAACGACTTATTGCGAGAGTGAAAAATTATTATTATTATTATTATTATCATTATCATCAAAGTGTTCAAACGTCACGTTATCGTTCGTGAATGTTAGTGTAAGAAATGATTTTGGAGAATAAAAAATTTCATTTATAGGGAAGATCGTTTATAGTGCGAACGATTCGTTTCAAACATAACGTAAATATTCACGCTTCATGTTCACGCATTCACGTGCATATATATATATATATATATATATATATATATATACATATATATATACATATATGAATGTATGTCAAACACACATATATATACCTACATGTACGTTTATTATAGACATGTGAATTTTTCTTTTTTTCCCTGGATTTTTTTCTGTATATATATACACACACACACATATATATATATATATATATATATTTTTTTTTTTCTTTTATTATTCCATCCTGTAAAATAATAAATTCCGCAGGTCGGTCGGTCTGTTAGCGAAATATGTACGTGCGTGACAATTCATGACACGAACGTTTCCTGATAAACACAATCAATGCGCGTAACCTTTCGAGGTGCGTTTTATCGGTGTTACAATAAATTGTTTCGAATCGTTCGTTCGCTCTTTCGTTCGTTCGTTCGTTCGTTCGTTCATTCGCGTTGACGACCTCACCGTCATTTTGTAGATACTGTAGAGAAAAGAGAAAGAGAGCGAGCGAGCGAGAGAGAGAGAGAGAGACAGTGAGAGAGAGAGAGAGAGAGAGAGAGAGAGTTAAAAACAATCAAGCGTCCTCATAAAATTGGGCAAACGCGAAAAACAAGAGCGTACAATCGATTCCTATCGACGCAGCACGCACATACACGTACATACACAAATACGAAGACGTGCGTTTATACATTGGCTTCGAAGCGAGTTCTCGAGAGGTTAACGACGCGTTGAGGGGGAAGAGGATCGATTTGCAATTGTAATGTCCGGACGGGGAGGCTTGACTTTTCATGGATGTCAACCAGCACGAAATACATATTTGCGTTTTATTTTTTTTTTCTTTTTCTCCGTGTTTATTTTTTTTCTTTCTTTTTTTTTTCTGCACGTGTTCGTTCCTTTCTTTCCTTTTCTTTCTTTTTCCTTTTTTTTCTCTCTCTCTCGCTCTCTTCTCGTTTTCCTTTTTTTTCTTTTTTCTTTGTCGCTTTGGCTCATGATTTCGTCACTGGTCTTCCTTCTTTCGCGTCAAGCTCTTTTTCTGCTTTTTTTTCTTCCTCTTCTTCTTCTTCTTCTTCTTTTTTCTTTTTCTTTTTTTTATTAGCTTTTTTTTCTGCATTTTTTTTCTTTTTTCTTTTTTTTTTTTTTTTTTTTTTTTTTTTTTTTTTTTTTCACGGATAAATCGACGATCCAAAACACCAAAACGCTTCCGAACGTTCACGAAGATTAATTTCGTTTTTGGAGTTTGAAGCTAACATATATTTTCATACACGTGACTTCCTTTCTAAATATATATGTATCTATCTATGTATATACGTATGTATGTATGTATGTATGTATATATGTATCTATCTATGTATATACGTATGCACGTATGTATGTATATATGTATCTATCTATGTATATACGTATGCACGTATGTATGTATATATATATGTGAATAATAATATACGTCATTACGCCTGACAAGTACATTTGTGCTGGTAAATATTTGCTTGGCGAGAGTAACAAAAGAAAAAGTTAGGTGAAAAAAAATGTATCCGAATTTTTGTAAAACGAAATAAGTGTTACGGCTGTTCAATAGTCGGAGTTGAGAAACTCTGATGCTTGAACTTAGTCCATTCGTCTTGAGATCGTCTACGAAACGACGGCTACTTTCTTTTCTCTCACGCTATGCGGAAATGGGATTGGTAGATTAATCGAATCTCATCCTAAAGATTTATCAACGTACATACAATATATTCAATATACGATATATATATATATATATGTGTGTGTGTGTGTGTGTGTGTGTGTGTGTATCTATATATGGAAACATTCGTTATTTAGTAAAGCGCGATTAGTAAAGCGGGTTTATAAAATTGAGTACATCGTTAACAAAAACAATCTGAACTTTGATGAACTTGAAAATGAACTTTGATCATGTCGAACGTCAAAACTCTATGATTATAGAAATTTTTTTCCTTTCGTTTTGTTCCTTTCTCTTTCCATTTTTTACGAGAAAAAAAATGACGATTTGAGATTCAAGATGGACAATCATATATGATTTCGATGTCAAAGTTAATCATCACTTTTACTTATAATATAGATTATAAGATTAATGTCGTATAGGTCTGTCAAAAAAAAAAAAAAAAAAAAAAAAACAGCACATAGCAAAACAAAAAAATACTATACAGTGTATAATATTATATAATAAACTCTATTGTGACTTCAAAGTTACAATTATTTTTTTTGTTTTGTTTAGTCTTTCCAAAATTTAACGTTAAAAAAAGAAAAATAATAATTGCATCTAAATTAATTCGTTAATTCATATTCGCAGATCAGATGTTTGCCGATGTCACGTCGATCATAATTTTCTTTTTTTTTTTTTTTTTTTTTTTAACGGAAAAGGAAATTAGATCGCGGATGAGTTAAGCCTATGAGTTTGAAGAGTATATAAAGCAGTTTTTTTTTTTTTTTTTTTTTTCCTTTCAACGAAGATGCCGAAGAATATAATCTTTGTGAAAAACGAAGGATTCTAAATCGCGTGACGACACGAAGGATGAAAAATATGTAGAAGATGCGTGACTGCCATCAAGGATATATTTTTTACGCTTTGCTGCGTGTTAATATACAAAATGTCAACACTCGAAGAATATATATATATATATATATATATATATATATATATATATATATATACATACATAAATTCAACGAATTCTTCAGCCGTCAAGTCGCTCACGTCAGATCGACAATACCCAACGTTCTACCAGTTTTTTTTTCTTTTCTCATATAGAAAAGAAAATTTATATCTGAGTTCTTGAAAACAAGAAAGCAATAATAAAATAAGAAGAAAAAAAAATATATATATATATATAAATTATTTCAACGTGAGTCACAATCGTAATCAATTTAAAATCATTATATTTTTTGAGATTGATTGATCGTAATGAGTTATAATCTTTTATTATTATTTTTCTTTTAATAGTCAACATTATATATAAATGTCAATTTACTCTTCGTTTTAGATTTTATTTAGAATTTTCAAGAATACCACTAATTCATTTCCTATTTCTTTCAATCGTTAACATCGATAATGATATTCTATGATTGTCCTAATTTAATGCTAATTAAATATAAATAATGTCAATTCGTTTTTACAATTTTATATAAATTTAATTAAAATTTGACGAATTTTCTAATTCTTATTGTCTCATTAGAATTATTTAGAGATTATTATAAAGGTTCTTTAAATATTAAGAAGATGTATTAAGTTTTAAATAATAATAATAATCGTAAAGTAAATATGATAATTGTAAATCGTTTATCGAATTGACGTTTCACGAAGAAATTAGAAAGGATAGAAATAGATTGATCAAAATATATGTAGAATTTAATTAGCTATAAATATATTTTTAGATTATATCGGTTATTTATTAATTATAAATTATAAAAGCATAATTTATAGGTAAGTCTAATGAAAAGGAATTAAGGAATTAAGTTTTTCTTATCGTCAATCTGAAAATATTATTTCATTTCCAGTCAAAATAAATATAATTAAAAAACGATATTGTTTAATTCTCTATGTATAAATGATCGAATTTCAACTTTTACCTTTTGAAAGGTCAGTCAATCCATAAAGGTCATAGTTATATCTGTACGTTTGTTTACGAATTAGTAATGACATATCATATATCTTTGACATACATATATCATAATTCAGAATAATAAAATTTTGCAATGGAACACTTATAAATTACAATATTCAGCGAAAAAAAAGAAAAAAAAAAAAAGAGAGAAAGAAAAAACCATTTATAAAATAATAGATGTTAGTTCGCGTACGTGATAAACGAACACGTGTCACGTTGTTCAGTTGGACTTACAAAATATACATACGTATCAAAAGTAAATTACAATAACGTCGAATATATATAATCGTATATATAATGTTTCGTTACAAAAATTTCATTCATATTCGTTAGATCGTCCAATTATATTATTTATACTATTTTTACTGTTTAATAATATATATGAGTTTTCAAATCCATTTAATAATTCTTCATTGAACATTTATTTTATCTTTATTTTCTTGACAATATCGTTCACGTTCAAAAACGTTTTTTCCTTAATAGACAATTTCTTTTTTTTTTTTTTAAATATTCTTACCTATTAAATATTCTTAGAAAGGAATGAAGATAGTAACAAAACAGAAAAAGATATACATTGATATACAAAGCAAATGATCTAATCAGGATTCTAGTACGTCACTGGCAGATGGGTATAAAATCATCCGTAGTTCAGTCTCCTGATTAAGCCTGATTAATTGGAACAATGGTAAACAAGGTGGGATTGACGTTAACACGCCTGTACGTTTGATCTGCTCATGGTATTCTCTCTCCCTTCCTCACATTCTCTCACTCCTTCTCACTCTCCCTCTCTCTCTCTCTCTCTCTCTCTCTCTCTCTCTCTCTCTCTCTCTCTCTACCACATCACTTTAGACTGCTCCCATATCTACAGTTGCCTTCAAGCTCGTTCAGGCACAGTAGTCATCTCTCTCTCTCTCTCTCTTTCTCTTTCTCTGTCTCTCTTGCCAAGGTAAATACGTTCGCAGCATGCAACGTTACAGAGGGGTTAATGATAATGTAAGTTCGCGTCTGGCAACCGCAAATCCGAGCGTCCTAACGCCGGTAAGTACCGGAACGGGAATTAGGCTGATTCTATTCCTATTTCCTGGCAATAATCCAAAACGCGTTGTTGAACTACTGCAAATTATATGTCTATATATATATATATTATGTGTGTGTGTGTGTGTATGTGTGTATATTTAAATATATTTAGGTGGGTACAGACATGGATATAATATACGTATCCCATCTATTTTTAATCAACTCTAAAACCTTTAATGATGTCACATTTTATGTGTATATATGTATGTCTAAACACGTACACAAGTATGATATAGATATTCGTATGAATGATAGATATATATATATATATATATATATGCAATATATGCATATATTTAAACATATGTATATTAACATGTATAGTCCCTATAAACATTCGTACATATAATATATATATATATATATATATATATATATATATATATTTAAACATATGTATATTAACATGTATAGTCCCTATAAACATTCGTACATATAATATATATATATATATATATATATATATATATATATTTAAACATATGTATATTAACATGTATAGTCTCTACAAATATTCGTACATATAATATATATATATATATATTCAGATATATTTTATATATCCAAAGGTATGCACATAGATGTAGTATAAATATTATATATGATAAATAGATCTTTGATGGTATTGCGTTTTATAGTTTCAAAGTATATGTGTATGAGCGTGAAAGTGCATTTGCATCGAATATTTTTCGGGAGACTATGAGATCTAAACTCAATTTTTCAAATACAATCATTCTTCTTTCTTCCTTTCTCTCTCTCTCTCTCTCTCTCTCTCTCTCTCTCTCTCTCTTTCTGTCTCTTTCTCTTTCTTTCTATTTTTAGAAAAAATTCAATAGAATGAAAGAGAGAGAGAAAGAGAGGGAGAGAGTAAGAGAGAAAATGGGCGATGTATATACAAAAGATGGATCTAAGCTACAATATGCTCTTAAACTGATGAAACGTCTTTTCTCGTTTATATCTTTTCATATTTTTATCCGAGAATCGTGCTTGATTTAATAATGATATTTAATTTCATTATCTACGATAAATTATTTTGATAAAGATACGAATTGATATCATTAATATAGATTTTATAATCCAATTGAATTTCACTCAATTGTGTCGATATAGGATACGTAACGTTGAAACATGAAATACAAAAAAAAAAAAAAAAAAAAAAAAGAAAAAAGAAAAAACAAAACAAAAGTACCTTCGGGATATTTATCTTTCTTTTTTTTTTTGTTCGCCAAATATATTCATGTATTGACATATTCTGTCAAATACATATATAGGCGGTAACCTTTTTTTCTTTTTCTTTTTTTTTTTTTTTTTGTTTAGAATATCACGCAAATGCAATTGATTTCGTTCACGTTGGATGAAGAAAAATAAAACAAACGAAAAAAGGAAAAAAAGAAACAAACAAACGAAATTTCAATCTAAAGTAGTTGATGTTCTAATAAAACTAACAAACTAATAAACGAACGAACATATTGAAAAAAAAAAATAAGACAAGTGATAGATTTCGAATTAGATATATACAAATTTCAAAATTGAAATTGTTGTTGAGTTCGTTAGCACAGTTCGATAAATTCGTGTGCTTTCGTTTAATAGGAATGAAAAGATTTGGCAAATATTGTAAAACATAAATGAGAAAAAAAGATACGTATATAAAAAAAAAAAAAAAAAGAAACAGAAAAAGGAAGAAGGAAGAAAAAAAATAAAAATGAGAAAAAATCAATATTGGAATAAACAATACGCATAAATTATTGATTGCTGAAGAATCGCTGAGTTCGGATCATCGACCGACATATAATATACATATGTATATATACATATGTATATATACATATATATATATATATATATATATATATATATATATATATACATATGTATGTATACAATTTTCATAGTCCTCGTAGTTCGGATATTACTACGAACGAACATTGTTATACTGACAAACAACGTGATGTGTTATTCGACGAGTTATACTATGCGACGTGAAATTCTCCTATCGAAACCGCCGGTTAAATGCATCCAATGCATCCAATGCACCCACTGCTGTTACGTGTTGGATTTCGTGCAATAACGCAAGTACTCGAAAATTTTATGCTTCCTACGTAATCGCAACGTCTGCAATTTTGTCTGTTAATTGTCCGTTTTCGACGGGACGAGCAATTTAATCGCGAGATACAGTTTTAAACCACAATCTTAATATCGAAACGAGACTCGATAACGGATTTGTTCTCGGCCGATGTAAAAAAGAAAAAAAAAAAAAGAAA
This sequence comes from Vespa mandarinia, assembly GCF_050613455.1. Lineage (NCBI taxonomy): Eukaryota > Metazoa > Arthropoda > Insecta > Hymenoptera > Vespidae > Vespa > Vespa mandarinia. The sequence continues at coordinate 1,766,932 of NC_140823.1, forward strand.
AAAAAGGAAGAGGAAGGAAAGAATGAAAAAGACAAACAAGAAAAAAAATTCTCCGATAGCAGATTATATACAGATAGTACATACACACACACACACATACACACACATATTTATTAATACAATCGTTAGCAACCAATAATAATCAATATCATGCTATTATCTCAGAGATATTATTGAACGCAACCAAATTACGTTTAATGTGACCATTCGAAGAATTCCAACAGCAACCAATAATAGAGAATATTAAATCGAGCAATATCTCAAGATATTAATTCGGAGGAAAATTATATCATTTTATATACATATATATATATATATATATATATATGTATTAATATATATATAATATGTATACATATAGGTTCCTTGGTCATAGGTTTTTATCATTCAATTGTATTTATTACTGTAATATTTTATACTGAAAATATATAATAATGAATCACATTGGAAAAATATTGTATTACACGATGTCTTTGCTAATGAGTAAATATATAAACAAAATTTTGATGAAATTAATCGGAAAAAGGAATAGATATCATTAATATTTTTCTACGAATTATTATTCATTTTATAAATTCTTTTCTTACGTTTGATATTTAATAAATACACGAATAACAATTATAAAGTCTTAATAAAAAGAAAATAATGAATAATTACTGTAAGAAGTATACATATACACATATATATATATATATATATATATATATATATATATATATATACTCGTTATAAATACATTCATATACATATATATATATATATATATATATATTTCAAGTTAAGAAAAATTTTGTCACGAAATGAGACAGAACTGAAATTATATAGAACATAGAAGCGAAGTAGAAAGACCCTAGGGACTTTTCTCTGTGATTATAATTAAAAGATAAATGAATGCACTTGCACTTTTAGAGGAGATTATTAAAACGTTGCATTTCTCGAAGGAATCACAAATGTTTCAACGGGATTCAATAACAGAGTTCCTTCGTTGAGAAAATTACGACCTGGTTAGCTGTACTGTATATATATATATATATACATGCATACATATATATATATATATATATATATATATATATATATATATATGTATAGTATATATCTGGCAAAGAAAAGCCCGTCGAATGCACTGTACTTTTATTCGCGACAATTAATTTCCGGTAACTTGGACAGTGGCACTTTATTACTCAGTGCCTTTCATTGAGAAAGAGAAAGAGAAAGAGAAAGAGAAAAAGAGAGAGAGAGAAAAAAAGAGAAAGAGAGAGAGAGAGAGAGAGAGAGAGAGAACGAAACAGTTGGCTATGCCTGATTTCGTTTTTCTCTTTTTCTCTCCCTTACTCCTGTGTAAATTTTCTTTCCTCCTTCCCCCCACCCTTTTTTCTTCCCTTTATCACGTATACTTTTACTAGGGACATTTGTCGACGTAATGAACAATACCTTAAATGGTACCTCAAACTCGTAGAAAAAGTTAACGTCCTTTAGTTCTATTTTATCGCTTGTTTCATTCGTTAGATCGAAATATTCTTAAGAATAAGAGATACATTTTAATTAGACCTTTGACAATTCATTTTATTTTATTTTTAATTTCGTTATTCGAATCATCCTTTTTTCCCCCCACCCCTCGCTCTTTTCTTTCCTTTCCTTTCCTTTTTTGGAGATATTTCAGATAATCACATATTATTCTTTGCGATTTTTATACATCCTCTTTCGAGTATTAAGACATATCAACGTTCTTAATCTAAGTTAATCTACAATTTTAAATATATGAGAAACAATTTAATCTATTTTAATTTTTCTCCTTTAAAAAATCAATATCCTTTTTATATTTTTTAAATAAAATATTACGTATACGTATGTATGTACAATTTTTAAATGACCTGGAAACTTTTTCTTCCATCTAGTAATTTTACGACAGATGATATGGAAAAAAAAATATATATATATATATACATACATGCACATAAAAGTGAATATATGAAAAGAGGTGGAAAATTTCATGGAAAATATAGAAACAGTTCGTGTCCTGACTTTCTTTTCCTGTCTGTGTCCTGTCATTTGCGATGTAGCGAAAAATATCTATGGAAGTAAGTACCTTATCACGGAAAAGAGAGAAGCTCTTTCGAAATATTCTCCCTCTCCCTCTCCCTCCCTCTCTCTCTCCCTCTCTCTCTCTCTTTCTATATCCTACCATAACGACGTCCATTCGGACCTTTTATACGATCTATAAGAACGACCGCCATCATCGAAAACGTTTCTCGTATATCGTAATTTTTTGAGAAACAATCAGAGATTCAAAGACATTAAAGATCTGCCGCAAAATGAATATCGTGCATTCCTTCATAATTCGTATTTTTATCTAATATGAGATATTAAAACGATCGAACATGTACATTATGTACGTATCTCTATCGACGATATATGTATCTGTGTAAATAAGTGAGTATATGTAAAAAGAAAAAAAAAAAGATAAAGAAAGAGATAGGGAGATGGAGAGAGAGAGAGAGAGAGGGAGAGAGAGAGAGAGAGAGAGAGAGGGTGGATGAATTTGATGGGTGAATAATCGAAGTTGATTCATTGAAGTGCGTTTTAATCGAGATAATACATGAACATTTTTTGACTCACGAATGAAAGATAAATTAGTATTATTTCTGTATGCACCTGATAAAAATGAAATCGTTTTTTTTTAATTGCATTCAAAATATATAATCGATTAATTGGATTAATAATACTAGGGTATATTTTAAACGATCCCAATTAAAATCGATAAAATTAATGTACGTTCGATATTACTTTTCATATTTCATCGGTACAATGAGAAATTAATCTTTTAAATCAAATTCCTTTTATTCCGAAAATAGCCAATATTTTTAACTAGATTAATGTAAAATAAAGAGAAAAAATGGTCAATTATGATTAAATTTCAATGCTACATATATATATATATATATATATATATATATGTAGCATTGCGTGTGTGTATATATAAATCAATGGTAATACTCAATTATATGTATGATGAATTTCATGGTTCTTCGCTTTTCGATATTACCGGTTAATTAGAAATAGCGTAATTACAACATAATTAGATCGGAAGTATATAAATACTTACATTTAGAAAAATAGGAAAGAGTACAAATAAAGTTTCATCTTTTGTATTATACTTTTTTTTTCCTTAAAGAAATAAAAAAAATCTTGAATATAAAATCATTAATGTATCATAACGAATGTTAAAATTTCATATATTTAAAATTTATATATATATTAGGTGGACCGGAAAGTAATGTCGCTTTCTTAAATTAAATTCAAACGAATAAAATATTTAACAAGTTTTTATTTTTAATCACAATCAAATATCGACATGCCCAGAAACGACATTACTTTCTGATCCACCTAATATATAGTATTTAATAACGTAGATAAATAAATTTTTATCCTTTCAATATTATACGTAAGTTAATTCAATATTATACATAAAGTTAAACGGAAAAAATTCGATTGAACGATCGGATAATGACCGCTGAAATATTAAGAGAAATTAATCCCTTTACTGATCAATTCCAAGAGCATTGATCTAAGGAAAGACTCGATTGGGTGAGGGGTTGGGGGAGGGGTGTGAGAGAACAAAGACCGATCATAGCCTTCTAACGTTTTCTCTCTAACTTGTCGAACTTTTCACATTATCCAAGAAATAAGTTTGTTTTCTTTATCCTTTCTCTCTCTCTCTCTTTCTCTCTCTCTCTCTCTCTCTCTCTCTCTCTGTCTTTCTTAGTTTCTTTCCCTCCCATTCTCTCTCTCTCTCTCTCTCTCTCTCTCCTTTTCTATCTTTGAGCTATTTCTTTGAATCGAGATTCCTATTACCCGTAAGAACGTTATCCTCTCTTGCAGAAAGTCGTATCGAATCGTGGAACGTATCCTTTTCCTTCCACTTGTCTTCTTTTAATTAAATAGTTCTACGACGTTTCTCCTTACGACATGGAAGTTTACGCGGGAGAATCTTTAAAGAAAAATACGAGAGAATCCTTACAGACGCACAGGCATATTGAAGTAAATGTTACTCGTACTTTCTCTCTCTCTCTCTCTCTCTCCCTCTCTCTCTCCCTCTCTCTCTCCCTCTCTCTCTCTCTCTCTCTCTTGCTGTTTTTAAATATACGAACTTAAGTGCATACGTTGTTACGAACAGTCAAAAGAATATTCGAAAGGATTTTTTTAAATTGTATAACCTTTTTGTCCTATTTTACTTTTATACTCTTTTTTTTTTTTGCTTCTCTCTCTTCTTTTTTTTCCTTTTTCCTTAATTGCAGTGGACCCGTCCATAAGGAACAATACGTAAATTTTCTTTTTTTTTTTTTTTCTTTTTTTTTGGAGAACAATTGTCGGTCATATAAAACACTGCAAAAAAAGACAAAGTTCACAGGGATCACAGGTTAAAAACCGGCGCAACGAATAATTTACTTAATTAATTTAATTTATTACTAACGTCATTGTTAATTACGATAATTGTAATTGTTCTTAATTATTTATTTAATAAAAATTTTCTATTTTAAGGTGAATAATTTATTTTACTTTGTAAAATTAGATAATGCCAAAAGACATAGGAGAAATAATACATATACTTTTATGTCATAAAAGTATTTGAAAAAAAGAAAATAGAATTTAAAAAAATAAAAAACTAATTCTTTTTTGTTTCTTTTTTTTTTTTTTTTTTTTTTTGCTGTATCCTCCACGTACTTCGTATACACATATAATACATATGTATAAGGCATTAATTTCTTTCATCGTATCCATTAAAAAATTCAAAGAACACTTTGCTTATTTTAATAAGAAAGGAGGAAAAAAAAGAAAATAAATAAATAAATAAATAAATAAATAAATAAATAAATAAATAAAAAATAAAACGCAAAACGAGAGGGACAAAAGGAAGGAAAGAAAAAAAAAAAGATAATTTAATTTAAGAAAAAGATCCTGACTTGAATCTTTTTGCGACCGAGTGTGTATATGCAAAATATACTTAATTTAAATCGAAGTCACTTGGTATGCGAAACTGTCTGATGCTACACCTGCATAACAGGCAGTTTCTAGCTCGGCTAAAGCTGTACCGGCACAACCTGTGCGACCGAGTAAAATCTGCTTCGGATTGTTATTGGATATACACGAGTGTTCTATATTACTGGTATACCCGTTGCTATGCGCTCCATTTGTATCTCTATGTTCACGAAGACAGAAACAATTTACTCAACGTTATGAAGCCACTTGCTGAGAAATAGCGGATTCATCTAACGAACTATTATTGCCTCGAATATTTCAAATGCATGTTTGACCTTATCATGGGAAATCAAAATTATAAGTTAAGTGGGATACTTAACTAAATATATATATATATATATATATATATATATATATACAATAACGAAAATGTATAAGTTAGACAATATATATATATATGTATATATAGAACAAGTATTGTGCAGGAACGAGTGTGAAGTATATCGCGAGGACATTTTTGATTTAGCTACAGTATTAGTAAGAGTTTATACGTGTAAAGACTCATGCAAAGATCATGAATAAACGATTA
>NC_140823.1:1777500-1815000 GCF_050613455.1 Vespa mandarinia
TTTATCTAACGTATACGATAAAAGAGATAAATAAAATATTCCTAATGTTATTAAAATAGGAAATTTGAGGAAAGTTTTATAGTTTAATATCTTAATTTTTTTTACATACGTATATTATGTACGTATGCTATAGATCTATTAAAATCTTTAATGGCTGTCTTCGTTGACATTTAAATCAAAAAATATCTTTGTGAAAATTAATATCATTAATTTGTCCTATATATTAATTTCAATAATATTATTATTCTCAATTCATTTATTCTCATTTAACGTTGTAGTAATAATGAATGATTTTAATTGAATTACAATTTTTTATTGTTTTGTAAATTAAACGATAATATAAAATTATATAGATGTAATTCACGTAGATTATGATTTACATGAGTTTTTCTTTTTTACAATGATAAGCCTCAATAATTATTTAATAAATTTTTGCAGATATGAAGTTTTGCTTTTTGATTCTTTCTTCTTTTTTCCCCATTTCTTTTCATTCTCTTTTCTTTTCCTTTTTTTTTTTCTTTTTTTCTTTTTTTCTTTTTTTAATCAATTTCTACAACCTATTTTCTATTGATTTATTCATAAATTTTTTTTCAAAAATTCTATCGTGCATGAAGGCGAAATAAAAAAAATATATATTGCACTTCGCACGAAAATATTTTACACGATATTTCATAAATCCACCTTTTCAAATATTCTTTTGCGCAAAATATTTACATGAAGGAAGAAACAAAACAAAATAAAAGAAAAAGACCAAAAAAAAAAAGGAAAAAAAAAGAAAAGAAGAGTAAAGAAAAATTGCACAGGAGAATATTGTGCACGCAAAATATTACGAAGGAGGAATCATTTTTTTTTCCGAGCGATTATATTCATTATCAAACTTATTACGTTAAGATAATGACTTGAAGTAACGTTTCTTCATGAAAGAAAAAAAAAAAAGAAGAAAAAGAACAGGAAGAAAAAAAAAAAAGAAAATAAAATGGAATTTCCTTTTTCATTATTATTCTTTCCTTGTTCTTTTTTTTTTTTCTTTTCATTTTTCTACACTCGCAGACACACAAACGTAACAACATTTCGTTCTCTCAGTGAAATAATAATAATATAAGTCGTCGTATCCCAACGTGGATGCCTCCGGGGGTAAGTTGTCACCGCTCGTCACATAATTCAACGTTCGGATTCAACGTTCGGATTAAATTTCGGAAAAGTAGTAATAGTAGTAGTAGTGGTAATGGTAGTAGTAGTAGTAGTAGTAGTAGTAGTAGTAGTAATAGTTTCCTTTTAACGAAAGAATTTACAAAAGTTTTCGTGAACGTTTATGCTCGTTGACTTTTCCGGACAGTAACGGTGACGCAAGTGGCTTAACATCCGGGATAGCTTGGATGATCTGCATAAATGTAGGGAACAGATAGAAAAGTTAAAAAGAGAGAATGAGAAAGACGAAATAAGAGAATATCTGTGTCTGTGCGAATGAAAGAGAGAGAGAGAGAAAAACATGGAGGACGGTACTTTCCCTACAGGATACATAAATGCGAGCGCTCGCTCGTTTAAACCACCCACGTAATAACCTACGCAATATCGAGCAGGTAATATCAGGTCGCTTGTTCTACTTCGGGCATCCATACTTTGGTTATGGTTTTAACGTGCCCCATAGAAACCTCGTATCTTTTTCTTTTTAAACGTTAGCACAGACCGTTGGAATCTTTACATTTCTTCTACTATAGTATTAACGACCAAAGGAACGAATGAACGAACGAAAGAATGAACTTCGTAGAAAACTCTTAAGTCAGCGTTTTAATGAAACGATGAGCAACCATAAGAGTTCAACGTAAGATCGTACAAGATTCTCCAACTTATATTATAGTTATCGTGGATTCACAATAATAGATTGAACAATCCATTAACCAAAGAGAAATATTTTTGAAATTTTGAAAAATAAACGACTATTGAATTTCTTTCGTTTAAAAAAATATTTATATATATATATATAACATATTTATGTGGATATATTTGTGTACACGTTTAAAACTGTTGGGAGAATAGATCGAAAGAAAAAGAAAAAGAAAAAGAAAAGACAAAAAAAGAAAAGAAGTAAAATCGTTTGATCGTTGGAAATCCATTTCGGAAAATGATTAACATTCTTTCCTTCTTTTTTTTTTTTTTTTTTTTTTTAATTTTAATACATTTAAATATTTAATATCAAACTCGTAGAGTATATTGATATAATTTTTAATTTCGATACTGAGTAGAAATTGCTCATCGCTGTTTCAAGTGTTTTAAGGATATATGTATATATATATGTGTATTGTCTGTGTGTATGTGTGTATGTGTGTGTGCATGCGTTTAATTAAAAATACATAGATATGTAATTATAACATTATACATATATATTAAATTTGATAGAAAACTAGAAGATAAACGGAGATATTTAATTAATTACTTTCTACGTTGGATATCGGTAAATATATGAAAATGATACAATATGATATGAAGGAAAATATTTAAGTGAAATGAAATAAGATTAGATGAAATTAAGAAAATTGAAATTTTTGATTGCCTAAAAGATTTTCACGTAATTGAGTTTCTAAAATTTCTTTTTTTCTTTTTTATTTTTCTTTTTGGTTTTTTTTTTTATTACCATTATTAAATCGAAAATCAATTGAATCGATGATTAGAAATTATTCGCTTGTCAATAGTTTTATTAGAAATTTTTCAATTTTTTATCATAAATTTTAAGTTTAGAATTAAAACATACACACATACAGTTTTATATTTTTACATTAAACATAAAAAAGAAAAAAACAATTTAGAAAAGATAATCGTCAGTTTGTAATTTTTTCATTTCATCAAAATCATAAGCAAAATTTAAACGATTAATATTTCAAAATGATCTATACGATCGTATATATATATATAGAATAATAATTAAATCATATAACATTATTTTATTTTATTTTATTTTATTTCAATTAAATATATTCGCTGGTATATATATATATATATATATATATATATATATATATATATCGGTCCTTATACTATCGCAATACTGATCTCAATCGTTGACGATAAATTTTATTCTCTCGTTGTCTATAGATCAAAATGAAGCTCTACTATCGATTCTATACTGAGTATAAACTAAAGAGAATAAATTTCTTCTCTCTCATTCTCTCATTCTCTCTTATTGTTTACGTTCAAACAGAATTTCCGCAACCCAGCTGGTACATTTTCATTATACTCACTGGTTATTATAGAAGAAAATTAATTTTCTTCTCTCATTGTTTATATATATATATATATATATATATATATATATATATATATTGAAATAAATTTCTATACTATTCTCAAGGAAATACTTATTGAAACGTTTACGTCGAAAGATTGCATTAGAATCACTGTTACATTATCACAGTATCATACTCGATCGAATAGATCGAAGTAATAAATCTCTATCTATCGGTTTTTCCTTTCATTTAAATTATCGAAATGAATAAAGTTCTGATAAATTTTGATATATAAATTTTAATTGTTTTGACATAAAACGTAGAAAAAGAAAGAAAGAAAGAAAGAAAGAAAGAAAGAAAGAAAAAAAGAAAGAAAAAGAAGAAAGATGAGAAATAATTTTCTTCTCGATATGATAATATAGTCGATGTGAAAATGATGGTTCCGTAGGTATCCATATAATTAACAGTGCATCGATAAGGATCGATAGGAACGGTAGTAGAATCACCGTTAAACTGGGGAACATAGACATGGCGGTTGCCTGACTATATGTAGGAGGACGATCGTACGTCACCGAACGAATAGACGAGAGAATATCTCGAATAACCATGGCTGCTTCGAGCGGTGTATTGCCTTGGGTGCAATATGACCGTTCACGTGCAGCGTGTCATGCTGCCTCTACGTGTTAATGAAATCCAACCTGTCAAATACACGAGCCCGACCGGCGATATCATCCCGTTTATGGAAATAAACTGTAACGTGAGCTGCCGATGCCAAAGTGAACACCGTGCACGCTTCTACAAAGTACCCTGGAGTGTGAAATGCCATACGTAGGTAGGTAGGTAGGTAGATAGGTAGATAGGTAGGCAGGTAGGTAGGTAGATAGATAGGTAAATAGGTATGTGGGTAGATAGATAGATAGGTAGATAGATAGGTAGTAGGTAGGTAGGTAGGTAGGTAGGTAGGTAGGTAGGTAGATACATACATATCTGTACGTATGTACGTACAGGACTATGACTGATAGATCATTCTTATTCCGTTACTGTCAATTTCTATGTTATGTCACTATTCTCCTACATTTCACAAAGATTTTTATCCTATACGTCGACATTTGATTTATTATCGGTCTTATTGTGTCTGTGTCTGTGTGTATGTGTGTGTGTGCGCGTGTGTGTGTGTGTGTGTGATTTTTTCTTCTCTTTTTTCTTTTCGTTCTTTTTTCCTTTTTTTCTTTTTTTCTTTTTTTTTTTTTTTTTTTCAAAATCTCCGTTGAACTTGCCACATTGCTTCATTTGAACCTACCATTTTTAGTCTGACAGCGATGTAGTAGACATATATGAATTTATGTTATACGGAGTGATCATTGTTTTTCTCGTTTTTCTTTTTTAAGGTTTTTTTTTTGTCCGTTTTGTTTTCTCTCTTTTTTTCTTTTTTCTTTTTTCTTTTTTTTTTTTTTTTTTTTGCAAGAGATGTACATCCGTTGAATGACATCTACTTGATTTTGAAGTTTTTTTTATTCTTTTTTCTTTTTTTTTTTTTTTTTACGTGTCTTCTTTTTCCCCCCTCCCTTTTTTTCTTTTGTCTCTCCACGAAATCAGAACTCATCTATGTATTATTTGCTTCAGTAATATTTTTTCGTTTAAATTTATTTGCCCATAAATACTGATTAGTTATACTGACGGTATGGACATCATGAAATATTGAAAATTATTATCCGAATGGCCTAATCAAAATGAACTGGTTACTACGTATCTACATATGTAAGCTTTCGTATATTATAAAAATCTAAACTTATTTTAAACAATAGTTTAAACTTTATTTATAATGTGTATAAAGTAAATAAAATAATTCCAAATTTATTTTTATTCGTTCTATTATCGAACGAATATCGATTAAAATTGTTTAATGAAAGATGAAAGAAAAGAAAAAAAAAAAAAGAAAGAAAAAGAAACAACCCTTTTTTTTTAAATCGAATTTATTCGAACGACCATTTAATAATATATTTAAAAACAATGAAAAATATTAATCTTCGATAATTAATCGTTTTCTGATGGAACAATACTTTAATTAATTTTCATCTATGTTTCTCTCTAATCCGTAAAACATAGATACAATAAATTTCATTTACCCGTACGTTGCTCGAACATTCATGTCGTATATAACATGAAGTAAACGTCGATGCCAAGAGTGTGAAATTGTTATTTACGATCATAATCAACGCACGAAAGTTCGTATTTGTATCGTAGCTATATAGCGTACAATATACGCTAGTATATTCGATCGAGAATGCGTTAGGCTTTCCATTATTATTTCTCATAATAGTGATATCAAATATAAAAGACAAAAAATTATAAAATCTGTTACGATTTTTTTTTGTGTGTGGAGGGGGTGGTTATACATGTGTGTGTATACGTGTGTATATATATATATATATTTTAAAAAGAATATATATCTACATCATATACAATTCTTTTCATTTATATATATATATATATATATACATAAATATTAGTATTATTATATACAAGTAAGGAGTTTTCTTAAAATAAAATAATATTTATTTATGAATGAATTCATTATATACATACATTCATTACATATATACACATACATATAAACGTATATATATATAGACAGATTATAATAATTGTCATGAAATTTCACATGCTTTACGAAACATGTGATTCTGTTATTTCTTGATCGTTATTATTTCGTAAAATTTCGACCGATCAATCTCATTAAAGAATGATGATATGTCAATGATATGTATAGTAATGAAAATCATCGAACATCAATAGAAATTGAATAATATTTTCTATAATGGACAATAAAGAGATAAAAATTCTTTAATAAGTTTTATTGTATTATTAATAATTAAACGAAAAAAAAAATCATGTCTATTATTATAGTTAGGATAAATATAAATATAATATGACATTTTCGTCTAGATTTTTCGTCCAAAATTTTTTGATAAAAGACAACTATATACACTTTTATAAAATTCTATTTTTTTTTAAACAAACGTACACGCTTGTATACTGTAAATATAAAAATCAACAAATCTTAGAATAAATGATATCCTAGCAAATGATTTTTATTATCGACATTGATAAACAATTTTTTTCCGATATAAATAAATTATAAAAGATACGTATTGAGGGTATATCATCAACACTAACACTTATTGAAACACAAGCGAATTCGTCGTGCATTTATGTATATGAAAGGAATGCGAGGGAGAAAAAATATAAAAGAATTTGTGAAGTTAAAAACAGGGACGAAAGGAGAAAGAGAAAAAATAAAAGAATAAGAAAAAAGGTAAAAGAGAGAGAGAGAGAGAGAGAGAGAGAGAGAGAGAGAACAAGAAAGCACGCGTTATCGCGCTTGTGCACGTATGACAAAGAAAATGGAGTTGTGTTGGTTCCCGATGAGAGACCCAACATCTTTCTTTCTTTCTTTCTTTCTTTCTTTTTTTCTTCCTTTTTTTTCCTCCCCATTGAAAATCACAAATTAATGTGAAATACTGTGGTGCCCAAGTAGAAAAAGATATGGAACCCGTAGCAAAGCCGAATCTTGCTTGCATTAGCGAGGCATCGTCACAGTACCGGGTTTCCTTTTCCCCTTCATCTCTCATCCCCCTTTAACCCGCACACACCCCTCAAACCTTCCAATCCTACCCTTTCTAGCCCTTCCCTGACTCTTACTCTTCTCTAACGAGCGTACTTAATTTCGCGTTGCGGCAACTGCCGCTGACACGAGATTAAAAACGTTTACGGGAATGTAACTGCGATGTAATTTTCAAACGAGCCCCTATCTTCTACTTGCATACACGCACGCATATACGAAAAATATAATATAATAATATAAATGGTAATGGTGTTTTGTTCTCGTAATCATGATAGATTTCAATTAACGTCTACGATTAAAAATAAATAAACCGTAAAAACTTACTTTGTTCATTTACGATTTATTTATGCGTTATACGGTGAAATGGATCATCGTACATATGTGTAAGTTTGTTGTACTTTAATAATAATTTAAAAATATTATTCATTCGAAAATTAGAGAAAAGTTTAATAAATGCAAGAAAGATTAGTTTTGAGCTTTAGGATTAGTTTAAATAATGCAAGAATGCAAGACGAATAAAATGTTCGTCGACGTTAATTTAATATTATTTTTAAAAAAAAAAAAAAAAAAAAAGAAAAAAAAAAGAAAGAAATTAAATTTATAATGTTTAAAAGTATGAATGATTTAGCTTAATTTAAAAATATTTTTGGATTCCTTGAATTAAAAGAATGCCTTGCGAAAGTAGAACGAAATCAGCTTTATGAATTGACGTTTAAATTATGCAAGAAAAAAAAAGGAAAATAGAAAAATGTATATGTCAAAGTTACTGACGGAAATATTATTTGAAAAATATTAAAAATTTTCAGAACGTTCGAAAAGAGTTCTCAGGAATTTTTAAGTCGACAACGAAATAGAAATTATATCGAATGGAGAGAAATTTTGCGTGTCAAGATTATTTAATTGAAATTTTCAAACGACTTCATAGTTTCTAATGACTTCATATATAATATATTCGTACGTTACACGTTATTTATCGGAAAAAGAACGCTCGTGCCTAATAGAATTTTGAAAATAATTAAAGGAAAAATAATATCTAAATAAGTAATGAAAATAGTATTATGTAAGTTTGAAGTTATCGCACGAAGTAGCTTCGTATTCGATGATAATGCTTTAGGAAAATTTAAAAATACGATTACTGAATGGCTTTCAGGTTTATCATAGCATTTTTCAGTGGCCCTTAATGTGTCTCCTTATTTGCATCGCCTACGGTATGCGTGAGTGTACACCGAACGAGCGTAAACGACCATTTACCATTATTCTATCGCGAAATTATTTTAACCGCCTCTTAACGTAATTTACATGCTTAAATACTTCCGTAATTCAAATTAATTTCGCGTGAGTAGACGAAGTAAAAGAGAGTGAGAGAGGGGGGAAGAGAAAGAAAGAGAGAGAGAGAGAGAGAGAGAGAGAAAGAAAGATCTAGTCTGCGGTGATCTTGCTTACTGTAGGAACTTTGTCATAATAGAGAAGAAAAAATACATGGAAAATGAATGAATTAAAAAAAAAAATTAATAAAAAAGAAGAAAAAAAAAGACAGACAGAGAGAGAGAGAGAGAGAGAGAGAGAGAGAGAGAGAGAGAGGAAAAAAGAGATTAAATTTAATAACATAATGGACATTCATTCCGCTTATTTAAGTTGGAATATTCTCAAATTTTCGGCATTACATTTAAGTATGATCGTTATGCGTTGCATTATTTCACATTTTCTCTATATCTTTCAACAAACCGTGAATACGTACTACTAGATATAAAATACGCGTGTATGTACGCAGTTAAAGAGAAAAAGACAGAGTTAGGGAAAAAGAGAGAGAGAGAGAGAGAGAGAGAGAGAGAGAGTGAGAGAGAGAGAGGGGGAGAGAGAGAGAAAATGAAATATGCGGAAAATTTGTCACGAGTGCCTATTCCAAGCGAATAACTTTTAATGTCGCAAATGTGGTAGTCGTTTGGTCACAAATGAAAATGACCAGGCTATGGTAGAAGCAAATTGGACGAAATAGTTATCTCACGCATACTCTATTCTAATCCCATTGTCAATAGAGAGATGATTCGGGTTCAATTCAACAAAAGTGAATTCCATCCTTTTACTATTTCAAATTCACGGGGAAATGAATAAAATAACGTATTCATTAGATAGAAACATTTTTGTGGTGGATAGATTAAATACGCAATTGAACGTTCACGTTGTAATTTCGATAGGATCTGTAAGCGATGAGAAACATAATCGAAAATCAAATCATTAGTGTATATATCTAGGTACATATGTATCAGCCCGAAATGACAGTGGCCTTTTCGAAAACGTAATTTAAATCCGGCTATATCTTTCCCCCCCCCTCTCTCTCTCTCTCTCTCTCTCACGCTCTCTCCTTCTCTTTTTGTTTATCTCTCTCTTTCTGTCCCTTTTCATAGCCTCCAACGAAGCTTTCTCTACGGCCACAATAAACCAAACGGATGCGCATGCGCATGGCTCTTCTCTTGCTATCGCATTCACAGTCGAGATTATTTATGACGCGCGTGTAAATATCCAATTCAATTTAAATTTATTGCTGTTTACTCCCGCATGAATATAAAGCCATTTTAGTAGAGGTCGGGCGTGACCATAGTATAGGGTAGATCTATATATATATATACATATATATATATAGAAATGTATATATATATATATATATATATATATATATATATTGGAAAAGGGTTGGAGAAGTGGCAGAAGTACGAAGTAACGTTCGGAATAACATTCGATTCGTTATATTACGTGATTGCGAATTTGCAAGATATATTTGTCTGTATGTACGTGCATGCGTATAGGAGTGCGTGTTTGTGTTTATATGTATGTATATATATATATATATATATATATATATATGTGTATGTGTATCCACGCGTTCTCTCGCTTCGACTATATTTGCTTTACATTACGTGGCCACTGTTGTTTCAACGACACGTATACGTGGTCATTTCTACCACCAAGTAGTAACATCGATGGGGAACAGTGAGAAAGAGTAGATCACATCAATGCCATTCCTGATGTACATATCAATGAACATGAAGATAGATAGATAGAGAAAGAAAGAGAGATAGAGAGACAGAGAAAGAGAGAGAGAGAGAGAGAGAGAGAGAGAGAAATAAATAAGATAAAAAAGTTTGAGGAAATGAGAGAATAACAAATAAAATAATTAATTTTTTTTATTAAGAAATTATTCGACAGTAATGAATACTATTAAGATATTATGACAAATTATGAAAATTTTCACGTAGACACATTTAAATATATATATATATTTTTTAATTAATATAATTTGTAAGACATCATATATATGTATATATATATATATATATATATATATATATATATATAAATATATGAATATATATTGAAAATTAATAGTGCTATCTAATGAAAACATTACGATCGATTAACTCTAATACAATATTAATACGTCGCGATTAAGTGTAAAAATATTCTACGTTTAGATTCGTTGGAAAAGTTTTCTCTCATATATGTCAAGTGGAAAATTTGCATTCTCCTGAAGAAAACAAAGATGAAAAAGATAAAACGGAGGAAAGGTCAACATGACCGGAGTAAGAACAGAGAGAGAAATAGAGAGAGAAAGAGAGAGAGAGAGAGAGAAATAGAGAGATAGATACAGATATAGATAGAGAGAGATAAAAAGAGATAGTGAGAGAGTGAGAAATTGAAAGTTCGATATTCCGAACGTCGTCGACAATTTTCCCAAGTTACCAACGGAAAAACCACGGGGCATTTGGGTTGGCTTGTTTCTCCTGCAAATAGAAAATACGTGTCCGCGGAAAAGCCGGCGACTTTTTCACGTTTGTTCGTTGCTATGTTGACGCCAGAAAATGATATATGTATGTATATATGTATATATGTGTGTATGTGTGTGTATGTGTGTGTATGTGTGTGTGTGTGTATGTGTATGTATGTATGAACATATGTATTTACGTACGTACGTACGTATATATATAATATATAATATATATATACATATATGTACATATATATGTAGCGAGAATGGACAATGCGAAGGAATTGAATGCAGTTGGGAATATGCATTTGACGGATGTGATCCTGTTGGAAGAAGAAAATCATGCAAGAGTAGATAGGAAGAAGCTAACGGATTGTTTTTACGACGAAAAAAGTTTCACTTAATTTATTTCAAGGGAAAAGAATTTGTTCCCTATTTTTTTTCCTCTTTCTTTCCTTATACTTTTTTTATTCTTATTTTATTTCGTTTTTTCTTTTTTTTTTTTTTTTTTTTTTTTTTATTTTTTCATTCTTTGATAATTACACATCGTATGTTTATTATACGTTTTATTTATCGTACGATTTATTCATTGAAAATGAAAATAACTTTCGAATTAATTCCAAGTTTTAAACTCGTGCGTCGATATTTTTTTTAAGGTGTCATTCTGTAATAATTTTTTATTGTCATAGAAACTGTCATATTTTCGTTGGAATATTACTATGTGAGAAAAGCAACGTGTATATTCTTTCTAGTAAAAAAAAAAAAGAAAAGAAAAAGAAGGACAAAAATTGAATGCCATATATTAATATGGTTGACTTACTGTTTAATGTTTTGCAAAATTTAAGAAATATATTATTAAACTTTCAGATGAAAGGAAATAAAGAAAAGAAAAAGAAAATTCAAAAAGGAAAATTCAACCTATCCTGATTAAAACAAAACGATTATTACGATGTACAATATTATTATATAAAAAATGTATAAATATCAATTGCAGTTTCAACGAGTCATCATAATATCAAAAAAAAAAAAAAAACAAAACATGAAGTTTATATTAATATACGATAAACAAACATATATAGCGATTAATTTTAATGATAATATATAAACGAATTTGACGAAAATGACGATAATGAGGGAAGGAAAAAGAAAATAAATAAGTAAGAAAAATATTCTTACGTAAGAGATTTTCACGAAGAAATCAAAAATATATTGGAATGTTTCGAGTGTGACGAGGTGTCAGATTCAAAGTTCCCTGCAATGATACGAGACACAATTCCGAGCTGTGTGGTCGTAGAGACAAACCATCACCATCATCGCCACCATCGGCATCCCGTAGTGCCACCCTTTGCCACCCTCTACCAACCCTCTAAGTATTAGTCTGAAACTATTCTCGATGTAACACATATATATATATATATATATATATATATATATATATATATGTATAAACATTTTTTTTTATATATTTACATTTACATTTTATATTTTTATATATATTTACATATATACATTTTTACATTTATATATATATTTATTATTTATATATATATATACATATATATATATATATATATGTACATTTGTTTTAGGAACTTATGCTATTGATAAATATCCCAATTGTAATTTTATCGTATTTTACATTTTAATATATTAATAACAATAAATTTGACTTTATTCATAAATTCAGAATTTAACCGATAAATAATTAATCTATTAATTTGAATATAACTTCATTTGAAAGCTTAGAATATGACATTGGATTCTCTATAATATAGTATAGAAATATGAAATTGGAATTTATATATATATATATGTATATATACATACATATAAACACATATATACATACACATACATACATATGTATATATTTTAACCACATATTATATATCAATAAAGTATATTATTAAATTAGTAAATTATACATCTGTTTCTCTTTATCTCTCTTTCTCTCTCTTTCTCCCAATAACATAGAATAATACACAATTAGTATAATATTATTGAATTATTAAATTATTTCTTTGATGTTATTTGCATACGTCATTTATTTCATTACTTCCATCTCCAATAATATAATTATTATAAAACATAATAATAGAATAACTCTTAATAATAATTATTAACATATTAATAATATATTTATAGTAATAATATATTTATAAAATGTTGAATGCTCATTTAAAAATTTCTTTTTATATTCGTTCATTTATATTCGTAATCATTTACGTATGATTTATTCTCTTATTCACTTTGTAAAATTAAAATAGAAATGTAGACAATAGAAAGTATTGAAAATTGTCAACGTTTTCCATTTCTGGAAAAGGGATGCCATGGGATTTTCGTAGTGGCTTGGGAGAGACTATGAAATAATATATGAAGCAGGGATGAATAACGGCTTAGCGGTCAGTTATGTTCCTCCCGTTGACCAAAAATGTGGTAAGCGAAAATGTACGACAAGAACACGAAATGATACAAAGTATGAATGAAAGAATATATAAAATGACAGAAATGTACGCAAAACTGGCAAGCAAAAGATTCTCTATAAAAATCTTATTACGAAGAAACTTTTATATTTTATGTAGAAATGTTTCTATCACTATATTATATATGGAAAAAAAAAAGTATCTTCTTATATATTTCAAAATAAATAAATACTTAAGAAAAATATTTCGAGAGAAAAGAAAAAAAATTATATATTATTTAACAATGAAATAATAATATTCGTAAATAACGTTTATATAAAATCATTATCATATTATTAATATAATAAATATATAAAATTATATAGATCATAATAATATAAGAATAATTCTTAAACAATTATTGTTTAATAATATTAATATGATATAGCAATATAAAATTTATTATATACGTTAAAATATAGAAATATTTCTTTTGAAATTTCAATCAAAATTACATAGACAACGAAATAATATTTTTCAAACATAAAATTTAATTACTAATATAAACATATAAATATATATATATATATATATATATATATACATTAGTAAAAAAAACCTTATATTATTATAATTATAATTATAATATAATCAAAATTTGTAATATAATAAAATTACAAAATATTGAATTAAAAACATATTTCTATATAATTTTGACAATCTTTCAATGTTCCTTTTATTACGAAATAATTTATTTATTCCTTTTGTATATATATATATATATATATATATATATATATATATATATATACTTTAATCGAAAGAAATATAATAGTTCAGTATCAACTGTATATGTATCAACCATTATCGTTCGCAAAGCTTAAGAGAGCTTTCAACGTATACAGAAACTGGCCATTCATTGCTCCCTACCGATAACATTATGCGATATAACAACATATAAGGAGGGAGCATGATAATTAGCAAGGCTTATAGATTATAGCCATAACATGCTAGAAGCACTATTGCAAATCTGTCACGATCAGCAATGTTAATGACTCATTAACCGGACGATGACCTACTTGAATATGAAGGGCTAGTAGAAATCCTTATTACAAATAAATCAAAATTGACATTAATCGAACTATATCTCTGTCTATCTATTTCTCTCTCTCTCTCTCTCTCTCTCTCTCTCTCTCTTTCTCTCTCTCTTTCTCTCTCTCTCTTTCTCTTTTATTTTCACTATAAAAGTTTCATCATCAAAGTTTACTATAAAAGTTTTTATAAAAACTATCTCATTATAAAAGTTTTATTATCAAAAGTAACTTCTAAATAAATTTTTCAAACAATTCGCCAAATATTTCGATAAAATCAAACTTTAATTCCATTAAACTACTGTGCATTATTATACCGTTAAGTCAATTTTTTTTTTTTTTTTTTTCATACTAAATGCAATTATAGTTCCAGTGACGTTTTTCAGCCAATCTGTTTTTTTCCTTTCGACAATGCGTTTGAGTGATATAAAAATATTTATTCTTTTCAATTTTCTATATGTATAATAAATAAAAATGTTATAAATTAGATCGAGTAAATATCGATCGTACATGTAAATTTGTATCATATTTTTTTTTTTTATTAATGTAAATTACGATTAAATTGAATGATTAAAGACAATTTCAAACCAAAAGGGAAAAAGAAAAAGAGAGAGAGAGAGAGAGAGAGAGAGAGAGAGAAATTCTTGTTGACAATATACTAAGATTAAATAAAAGATAAGGAAATTAAATGACAAATAATACAAGTACTTGTATTTGTCAATCCATTCGACGAGTCATGTCAGTAGAGGTAAACAAAACATTTGCGTGCTAAGCATACGATAGATGCAACGAGTACCAGGCTATTGGTTGGTATACGATAGCCGATTGTTGAATTCAGGAGCAAATTTACATCAGCTCATTGTTAGGACTTGCTTTGGTTTCTCCTAGAAACCAATACCATCCCTCTCCCCGCTCCACCGTGGAAAGTGTTACGATATCTGAATGTTCTCAATATGGTCCTGTTCCAATCACGTGCATTTGTTTATCTCTATATATTGACTCCTACATCTTGAACTGATTTATACAGGATATAAATCTTATTTCGTAATATTATTTTGTAAAATGAAAAATATAGGGATGAATTTTTTTTATGTACGATAGAGAGAGAAAAAAAAAAAAGAGAAAAAAAAATGATGAAGAACCAAACGAATTCATCGATCAATTTTTGTTTTGTTTTGTTTTCTTTTTTTTTTTTCAAAATGCCATAACACAAGGAAAAATTAATGAATAGATATGACGTAGATACTCTCGTTCAATTCCCATTGATATTTTCTACGATCCTTCGTTCGAATGAAAATATTAATTTCCATGGCGAAAAAAATAAGATGAATTTTTTATTTTAACAACAGCGCTATTTCTCTCTCTCTCTCTCTCTCTCTCTCTCTATCTATCTATCTATCTATCTATTTATCTATTCATCTCTCTTTTTCTCTCTATGAGATAGCTACAATAAATATTACATTACCTTCTAGAAATCTAACAAATTTTAGTCAATACGTTTTTTCAAATCAATAAGATATCAGCACGAGACACCCGGTAGATATCTTTTAATCTTATGACGCGTTTCATTCGCTTGCTTTTTTGATATAGACAAATTATGAAAGATGTTCAAAATTTTTGATCGAAAGTTTCGTATGTCGTTTTGTCCTTTTGTACGTTCTTGCAAAAAAAAAAAAAAAAAAAAAAAAAAGAAAAAAAACGAAAAACAGAAAACATAAAAACATAAAAACATAAAACAGAAAACATAAAAACGAAAAAGAGAAAGGAAAAACAACCCACCTTCCAATGGATTTAGTTGATCCTTCACTTGGCCCTTTTACCCTTTCCTTCTTCATTCTTTATTTTTATCCTTAACATTCAGATCTCGTTGTCTTTCTCCCGTCTCTCTCCTACTACTCCCCGTTCCCGATTCAATCTTTTCTGTTTGCTACGAGTATACATAGGGGGTAGGGGGGAGGGGGAGAGGAGGGGAAAAAACAAAGCTAAGAAAACTATGCAGTTCTCGCGTTCGATATCGGTTATCGATAAAAAGATGGCAAGATTTTTGAGAAAAATTCCAGATAACCTTCTAACCGTTTCTGTATTCTTCTTACGAAAGCTACCTCGTAACATTTCGAGCATAACCCTTGTAAAATATCAAGTAGCTCACTGTTAAAGAAACGCTTATCCCTTTTTTCTCGGCATCATTTTTGAAGACATAAAAGAATTGTTATCGTCATTCTCTTCGATAAAATTTATTTTAAATGTTGAACTTTTATTATCCTGTTTCCTATTTCGATATCTTAATAACCATAAAGAGACAAATAAGGGAACGTTTGTTATCATTCATTTTCATTTTATTATCAATATTAACGATTACGGACAAATGGTTTTTAACAGAATAATTTACGGGAATGTGTTTATTTTTATTTCATTTCGAATTTGGTATTTATATAAAAAGCCAGATTTATTTTATCCGATTAACTTCTTGAAATTCGCATGATCGAAAGGACAAACAAAGAATGTATTTATCGTTCGAGTAATTTTATTTCATGTATAGTTTCAATAAAGTAAAATCGTTTTTAAAATCACTAACAATAAATATCGTGTCGATGAACCAAAAACAAATTGTACGTTGAAACGTCTATAGCGTAGATCGTGCTTTGCATAAGTTTTATTTAAATCGTCGGCGAATTGTATTGAATATATTCGAAATTATATCTATTGTAATTTATAAAGTCAAAAAGAAAAAAAAATTAAGACGAAATTAATTCGAACAAAAATAATATCCTTTGTTATTCCAACAACGTTTTCGATTATAGGAAAAAAAAAGAAAAAAAAAAAAAAGAAACCAATGCGATGGTATCAAAATATTTTTTTTCTATTTTTATTATTACACCAAAATTCAAGCTATTAACAAAATTGTAACAATTGTTATGGAATTACGATTGTTTCCACTGTGATTGTTAAACTTTCAAAAACACGTTTACTACGAAACAACATATTTCCAACTGAATTCACACGTATCACAATGAATTTTTATTCGGTCGATATGAAATATTTTACTAGGACGTATAAACGAGATTGTTATTAATTAAATGTAAAATTTGGTTTGTAAAAAAGACTTTATTTTTTCCGAAAGTTTAAAGTATCTAGAAGTATTTCGATTGAGCTTCGTAATATTTTTTTTCTTTTCTTCAAAATTACGTTATTTTGTTAAAGAAAAAAAAGAAAAAAAAAAAAGAAAAAGAAAAACTTTTCAAAATATCCTTTGTATTAGATATAGTTCGAGATGGCACTAATTTCTAATAATTTTTGATTTAACTAAAAATTGATCGATATATATATATATATATATATATATATATATATATATATATTTTCATTATAATTTCTATTAAAGTATTTGTAAAATATCTATCTTGATAATATAAAAAAAAATTCTTTTGCATGTATATCTATACATATACTATATATAAACATATTAATTCATTTATGAAAAAGAAAAAAATATCATTTTCTTATTTCGACACCATAGCATAGACTTATCTCTTTCAATACATTCCATTAATAAGTAATCTACGATTAATTTAGAAAATAAATAGAAGGATATTTCGACGCGAAAATTTATTTCGCGAAATTAGAAAAGTCATGAAATAGCAGTTATATCGCTAGAACTTATTAAGCCAAGAAAAAGATAGAGAGAGAGAGAGAGCGAGAACTCAAACGAGATGCTATCGAAGCTAATAGTTTCTATCGATCAGACGTCTTCTAATAGCCATTTCGACGTTTTCATGGCTAATTGAGTTACCTTGAGTTGAGTTTCCCCATTCACGTTAACGAGCTCCGAACTGTACATATGTACCTACGTTGTTCGTCGTATTGAATGAAACGTCGACAAAGAGAAAATAAGCTTTTAAATATTGGCCAAACGATTTCTAATGGAACGAATGAAATCGTATCCCATCCACATTGTCTCGATTTAAACGAGAGAATCAAATAGACGATTTGTACGCTATCATTATCTAATAGATCATCCGTTTATTCATCTTTTATCCTCTCTCTCTCTCTCTCTCTCTCTCTCTCTCTCTCTCTCTCTGCGTGTTTATACTTCTCTCTCATTTTCTTCGTTTTGATATATGTATTAGAATAAATCACTGCTTTAATTATTTGCAAAGAGAGGAAGAGAGAAAGAGAGAGAGAGAAAAAGAAGAAGAAGAAGAAGAAAACTATAGTCATTTAAAAAGTTTAAGCTATTCAAATTTAAAGGGAACATTAACAATTTTATTATCAATTTTTATTTTGTATCATTATTAATCTATTATATATAATTATTGTTATTTTTTATTATTTTATTTTATATTATATTTTAATATTAATTAAATTTAATATTAATATACGTATATATTTTTTTTTGTATGTTATTCCCTCTCTCTCTCTCTCTCTCTCTCTCTCTCTTTTTATGGTCCAATATTATTTTGTTTCATTGTAAATATAATATTTGACTTTGATTTATTACACTTGTCATATTACTATTTATTTACATATATACTATATGTCTACGTTAAAATTTGTACGATCTATCAATACGCAAACGTACGCAAACATACAATTTAGTTTACGTTGTTTATAAAACAAATCATACGTATTAGTAAACACATTACTTCGTACTTTTATCAGAATAAAGATCGAAACATCAGTTCAATTTAAACGCTTATGTTTTTAATACGTAAATATAATAATGTTATAAAATTGTTCAATAGAATACGTAGATTCGTGCGTGTTTTATAAATCCTGTTAATATCAACAATAAATATTATGTGAAATAAAAAACAACCTGTTTTTTTTCCCCCCGTATTAACGATAATATTTCTTTAAATTATATTAATTTCACATGATTTACAAAATGATTTACATAAATGATATGTAACTTTCTAAGAGTTATCCTTTTACGTAAAAATCTATCTATAACTATGTTTACACGAAACAAAAGTTAAAAAGAAAAAAAAAAAATGAATGCGAAATTTAATTGCTAGATATAAATTTAAATAAGAAAATAAGGAAAATTGTAAAATTGTTAATTGTAAAATTTCAAAACGAAGAGTAATGTCTTAGAGAAAAATATATTTTATTCTGACGACAATATCGGATTTAAAATTGTATCAGATTAATGATAGAAAACGTATTAATATATCTATTGTATTTTTAATCCGAAGAGATTTGTATTGATTTCTTTTATATTTTCAATCATTTCGTTGAAAATCCTTATCGTTGGATTCATCAATATTTGATGAGTGCGTTCTTTCAACAAAGTTCTAAAAATAAAAATGAACTATTATTCGAACATCGAGAACAAACAGATTGTCATTAAGTAATGATATTGTTGTTAAATTAAAGATCAATATGCCTTTAATTTATTTAAACAATTATTTTATATAATTAAATAAATGAAATTTTTAATTATTTCAAAGGAAACGCATATATAATATTGCATTAAAAAGAAAAAAAAAATAAGTAATAATTTTGTTAAGTAATATTAATATTAATAAAAATTGAATCGATTTATACAAATTCATGAGACACTTTACGTATTTCTCTTTTTCAAGAAAAATGTTTTATGAGCGTTTCTCTGTCCTGATCAAATATTCAAGTACGTGATTTCAGAAAAGTTGTCGGATTAGTAGTATTTTATGTATTCCTGAAATGTCTCCGATACAAATATAATAATATAATTTTAGACTTGGAAAAAGTACGTGCATATTTATGTTCATTAAAAGATAGAACTGAAGATAGAATAATGTAATAAAAACATTTAATTAAATAAATATTAACTATCGTTATAATTATTATATATAATTAAGGATTCTCGATTCTAACACGTTGCAGATAATTTTTGATATAACATTTTGTGTTATCTTATGATTAATAATCTTCATTATTTGTTGAAAGATAAGAAGAATTTTCTATTTTTCAAATGGAAACTTAATATTTTTAAAAGATTCATTTAAAATTCACATATCTCTAGATAATTTATCTATGAATATGGAAATAAGATATAAAAAAAAAAAGAAAGAAAAAAAGAAAAGATCATTGCAAAAGAAGAAAATTTTCAGTCCATAATTCATTTTCTAATAATAAAATGTTTAAATTATAAAATTTTATTGATGACACGTATGTATATTTTTGTATTTGCATGATTATTACTTTTTCTCTTTTTTTTTTTAATTCATTTTTTTATAATTCAGGAGCAATGAGTACTCGAAGGAGTTAACACCAACGAGTAATATAACTCAAGGATGGAACTAAGGATTCTTGGTCACATGAAGAATGGTCACTTGGAGAATGGTCATATGAATGTCGGAACACATAACGAAGAGAAACTCGAACGATAATTTTCGTGGTAACGTTAAACACACATTTCATTTCATCGCTTTCAACTATATATAAATCATATTAATCGTCATTCATAATTTTAATCAATAATATTTTCTAATTACCTATAACCATCGTTCCGAAAGAATATATCAATACGAATCGATAAACGCAAATATTAATGAATATTTAATATATTTGAATAATTACAAAATAAAAGAAAAAAAGAAACAATATGAAACAAATATTTGTATAATATTAATCTTCTAATGAAATGTGACAAAATTTTTAGATATAAAAAAGAAAAATATATAACAATATTTATGAATGTTAAGTAAATAATAAAATTAAATTAATGGAAATATTATATTATCATAATGTTTGTTATAAAATTTACTGAAAAATTATATTTTCATATATATATATATTGTTATATTATGGATTTTTTATCCGTTGGTTTGGCCAATAAGTAATGTCAGATTTTTTAATATTTTACGAATTAATAAACAATGCCATATATTATTTTTTCATTTTCTTATTAAAAAGGTCAGTTCTATTGGTCGATTTAAAAGAAAAAAAGTTTGAAAATACTTGATACTTTTGTCGAGGATCAATTGTATTTAAAAAGTATTTTTTATAACTCTCGATGAATAATAACCATGATTGAAACCTTGCGTTTTATTTTTATGATTTTATAAAAATTCGCCCGTTTAAAGTGACATTTTATTGTATTTTATATCGATAGACAAAAAAAGGAAAAAAAAAGGGAAAACGATTGAACCGATTTTTATCTAAAAATTTTGAAGCAAAATGAAAAAGGAAAGAAGGGGGAAAAAAAAGCAAAATCCACAATATTATTTATCGTTTATTTATTTCAATATTTTTTATTTATCTAAATATTACCGCAAACAAATAAAATAAAATTGAAAATGTTGACAATACTCATTGCACAATTCGAAATATATTTTTTAAATTTCTTTTGCAATAATTTCTTTAATAATTTATCTCTCTCTCTCTCTCTCTATATATATATATATATATATATATATATATATATATATATATATTTATAGAGAAAAAAGTAATAGAATTTGAGGATATTGTATGTATACGTATGTGTGTATATAACAAAAAAAGATATATATATATATATATATATATACAGCAACGAAGTAAATTTTACGCGTCGACAAGCACGATTTCAAGTCTATCACACACTCGTTCTCCGTTTCCTGACAAATACCCGCGAGAAATTCGAAGAAAACGTTCTCTTACTCAACGAGAATCGACTTTTCCTAGAGAAGGTACTTGCGCGACATCCAAACAAGAACAGGGTGGGAGTTGGAATGGTAGAAAGAGGGTTGAAGGATGGTGAAAGGATGGAGTAAAGAGAAAACGTGCAATAATGTCTGTTGCAAGGAGAAAAGCCTTGAAGCTAAGTTTTTTTGGGTTTGAGTGTAAATCCTAAATTATCCAACATGTACGTTATGTGAGTTCATTTGCAAAAATTTCTTTACTTCTTTTTCGAAATATGGAAATAATTAATCAATCATTGAATTAATTATCGAACGAAGGAAAAAAAAAAATTTGAGGAAAAACGCGTCCGAACTTGTTCTTATTTTTTTTTCTTTTCTTTTCTTTTTTTTTTTTTTTTACTTACTTTTTGATCAATTAATCTTTTTTTTTTCTTTTTACATTGCTCTATTAATTACGTTGGTTCGATCAATGACCAACGTCGGAAAATTTTTTTGTTTCTTTTTTTGCATCTAAATAAACAATAGATACTGTACTTCTTTAATTTATACTTTTAAATATAAATCTGAACATTAATTATTAACACGTCTAATGGCATACATAATACAATTAGCATTGTATTTTATTGAAAATGTTGCGTTCTATTGTCAGAAAATAATACTGACGTTTAATTAGATTATAAAATAATTAAAATATCTATATTATTTATCGACCAATTCATGAATATAATACGACAGGGGAGGGGGGGTTATATCTAGGTTGTAATAATATATTATATTGATACAGTATTATATTGATATGACCTAATTGTCAGAAAGGGAGATAATATTACTGTTACATCTAAATGTAATATAATACGAATTTTGACATATTTTTATATTTTTCTTTTTTTTTTTTCTTTTTTTTGTTGGGTGCGGGGGTGGCAGGTCAACCCGACAGATCGATAGTTCGTTCGATTTTTCCATTTTCTTTGCCTTTGAATTTTTTTCCTTTCTTTCTTTTTTTTTTGTTCTCGTCTTTTTTTTTCTATTTTACGAATTCCAATGCAAAAAGTACAAAAAGTTGTGATACGTAAATTTTGGTGATTTTCTCATTGTTGAAGAATGACCTTATTTCCTTCTATTATAAGCTAAAACCAGAAAAGTAAAAAAAGAAAAAATTATAAAGGAGGTAGAAAACAACAGCGATTTTCTTACTTTTGTAGTTCCTTTAACGTTATTGTTGTTAACTTGGTCGGTACTAACGAAACAACCACAAGCACCGACTAATAATATTCCTTATCTCGCAAAGGTAAACTATGTACTTAGAGAAAAATATTCAGCTCCGAATATGTTCGCTCTTCCGTCGTTTTTTCCTTATTATCTTGAGCTAGGAAATGCATTAACGTTCATTTTCACTACGCTCGTTTCCTTTCGTGACTTGACAAAGCCTTAGAAAACAAAATGACCGACCAAGAACTTTTTCTTTTTTTTTGTTTTATTTTTTTTACTTTATGAACGGCCAAAGAATATGTTTAGATTTATTTCCCTTCCATCCTCCTACCCCTTCCCCTTCCCCCCTTCCCAACCTCTTAAATTAGAATCATTTAGATGCTCTATTTCGAAGATAATGAGTTCACAGAGTAAATGCTAATTATATAAATAGTATATATACATATACATACATATATGTGTATGTATGTATATAGTATAGTTAGAATTAAAAGAATACGTAAATAATTATAATGAACGATATTAATAGAGATATAAATTTGTAATCTTTTAGATAAAGAATATAAAATATAAAAAGAATATAAAAAATATATAAGAATATAAAATAAATATAAAAGAATATAAAAAAAATATAAGAATATAAAAAGAATAAAATGATCTCATAACATTGATATTAACGATTAATTAAACACAATTTTTTGTTTATCAATTATATGTGATAATGATAATTAATTGCATAATAAATTTGATATAATGTCGAACTTTTTCTATGTTAGATAATTGATTCGAACATTTTTCGAATCTTAGTATGTTAAGCGAAAAAGAAAATCTACCTAAATGAGAATCGTAAGACTTTTCGGAACAATTGTAGAACTTTATAGAGTGAGAGAAAGAGAGAGAGAGAGAGAGAGATAAGGCGAAAAGCATTAAAACAGTCTCCGTGTCGTTCTCTCTTGGCATGGCAGTAACTATCTTCCATTTCTACCAACCGAGCTAGAAATTTGCTGTAGAATTTCCTCGAGTTACTTCGAATCGTCCGCTACCACTGTCGTCGTCGTCGTCGTCGTCGTCGTCGTCGTCGTCGTCGTCGTCGTCGTCGTCGTCGTCGTCGTCGTCGTCGTCGTCGTCGTCGTCGTCGTCGTTGTCGTCGTCGTTGTCGTCGTAGTCGGTTTGCTTTAAAGACGTACATATATACATACACGCATCCACACACATGACATAACCGTACAAACAAACACACACGTTCGCAGTACTGCTTAATTGTGAACTAAATTTGTTCTCTAATTAAATTCAGACAAGTTTTCATACTCTATTACGCGGTTCAATTTCATTAACATTTGTCTTATTTCGTTAGTGAGCATGCGCGAACGAAAATGGGAATTAAATATTAATTTCAATGAAATAATCTAAAATCTTTCAAACGAAAAATATTTGCCCGACAAATTCTATCGATGATTCGAATAAATCGTATAATAATTTTTAAAATTAATAATTGTATTAGAATATCAATAATTAATTTTTCACGAATTATTATGTTATCGTTTAAAGTGTATTTTTATGATTGAGTTATCGATTAAGTTTTGTTTTTTTTTTTTTTTTTTTTTAAGATCGGATTAGACGTTTTATTTCATTTTATTTTTTTTTTCTTACTCTTTTTATTTTTTTTCTTCAAACGAATAAAATTTATAACAAGAAATGATATACACAGATGAAGACCTTCATTATCCGATGGTCTATTATCGAAACATGTACTATTCGAACTATTTAGATTCCTAGAGTATTGAATTTAGTTGCTCATCGAAACCAACATAATGTACACAGTGTTGAATATCTTTGGTAACAAATGAAACTAATTTCATCTGTTAATAATTCAATATGAAATTATCTTATAGAAAAAGATTCTCATTAAAATCATATTATAATTCATAGTAATAATTGATTAAATCTATCAATCAAATACAATAAACGAATAATAATTGTCAAGTGAGATAAATAAATTATTAATTTGATTTCGAAAGTTTATAATATTTTTTTTCTTTTTCTTTTTTTTTTTTTATACTTATGACACGTACAAATTTATTAAGTCTTCTTCTTTTTTCTGTCTTCTTCTTCTTCTTCTTCTTCTTTATTGTTAGAAATTTTGTACATTCATCCACATTGACAAATTTAGGTCTCATGAAAAATATACAGTAAAGAATTATATTATGATATATTATAATCGGAATAATCATTTTTTGAATTCTTCGGATATTAAAACATTAGCTTAGATCGATGTAATACTTTTTTTTAATAATAAAAAAAAAACAAAAAAAAAAAAACCCAAAAAACGCTGACCTGTTACAGGCCAACGTACGTAGGACGTAGTACAATTAAGAAGAAAAAAAAGAAAAAAAAAAGAAAAAAAAAAGAAAAAAAAAACCCCCAATACAGAGGAGAAAAAAGAAGAAAAAGATTGATCGAAATTTAAGAATCTAAAGAGCGAAGGAAAAAAAAATTTCATACATATTATATATTCTCCTTATCGACACATTGACGTTGAATCGAAAAATAAAAGAAAAGAAAGAAGAGAAGAGAAGAGAAGAGAAGAGAAAAGAAAAGAAAAGAAAAGAAAAGAAAAAAAAAAGAAGAAAAAAAAAAGAAAAACGAAAGAAGAAAGAAAAGCTAGAAAAGTTCTTAACTGTATTACGTAGAAACGTCGCGATACCGAAATAGGAATGTGCGGGATCGTGAGAAAAATAAAATGGCGATTGCGCCGTCTCTCTCGCGTTTGGTCGCACGTGTTACGTTCGTTTCGTTTTGAATCGTCGTCGAATTCGAAATCCGCCACAAGCATCGGTGTTATAGCAAGTGCGCCAGCTGGTACGGGTTATCGACGATCACAAACGTCGAGCTGAACGTCCTTTTGCATTCACGTTCGCGCAAGCGCGCGCGCGCCCGGCCGCACATACGCGCCCTCACACGCATACACACACATATATATATGCATACACATATGTATATATATATATATATATATATAGAAAGAGAGAGAGAGAGAGAGATAGATAGATAGATAAAGGAAAGAAAAGGTAGGGAGAAAATAGACAGTGTGGAGAACCAATTCGTGTGTTCGCGATATGAGCCATTAGGCAATGAACGTGGGCGTTTCACGTTGTCCTATATGTCGTATTATCGTACGTATGTATGGTTCCTGCCAATAACAGCCGCGTACAAACAGCCTATCCTTTCGTAACACGCTCGAGCCGGTAATGCGGAGACTTATTGCGGTAATACGAGAGCTGCCCTACGATGCGCAGGAATTCGAAGCTCGCGTGTTGCCAAAATAGAAAGAGATCAAGATATATGGTAGAGTGCTATTCGATGATTAATCGTTCGTATTTTCGACGATCAAAAAAAAGAAGAAAAAAAGGGGAAAAAAAAAAGAGAGAAATAACGCAAAGTTTTTGGCCAAAGTGATTATGAAAAATTGTTATGTACTTCTTTTTTCGTTTTTCATTTTTCTTCCTCTTTTTTCTTTTCTTCTTGTTTTTCTTCTTTTTGTTTTTCTTCTTCGGCAAAGATCGTTTATCTTTTTTCTTTTTTCTTTCTTTTTTCTTTTTTTTTTTTTTTTTTTTTTAATTTTCTTTTCTTTTTTTCCTCTCATTATGTTTTCTCTTCAACATTCAATTACAATGCTTGTAATATCGAATTAATACGTTTCTTCTTAATGAATTTGTATAGAATGTTTGATAAAAGAAAAAATGATATACGTTTTAGAATAGAAATTATGTCAAATACAAAACGATATTCCTTCGACAATAATTTTACGTCATAGTACAATTAGATAGTTAGTTGGAATAATGAATGGTATTGAAATTATTTTCAAACGTATTATATTTTTTCAGTTTGGATAAATTGTGAATGTATGAAAGAAAAAAAAAAAGAAAGAAAGAAAAAAAAACAAAACAAAAAAAAACAGAAAAGAAAATAGGTCATTTCAGTTTCATACGAAATATAATACCTTCAAATCGAAACCCTTTATGTCATACTCGTTATGGTTTCAAATTTATCTTTTTTTTTTTTTTTCTACGTGCTTTCAAATATATTTATTTTGATTTATTAGCGTTAAAAAATGGAATGGAAAAAAGGAATTGTAAAAAGGAAAATATATCGATGTTATCATCAAAACGATAAAAAAAAAAACGAACAAAAAAAAAACAATGCTCTCATGTGAACAAGAGAATGTGACAGTTTTTTTTATTTTTCTTTCTTTTTTTGTTTTGTTTTATCATCAATAGAATATAATATGCCATTATCAGGCGCATAGATTTTTCATAATAATCAAATTTCGAGAAGATTTTCAATACATCATTACGATGAATATTTTACAAATAATTTTTAAATTTATTCTTCGCGTACAAATAAATATTTAATTTAATGATTTCTCAAGGTCATTGTAAAAGACAAAATGAAGAGACACAAGATGTAGACGACGAGGAAACGTAGACTGGTAGACAATGAATCTCTCGTTCTGTTGTACTCTGTACTGTTTTTGTCTTCTTGTATTATTCTATTTTTTTTTCGTTTCTTTTTTTTTTTTTTTTGTTCATCGTTAATCACATAATACTGAGATCTCTTTGTATTAGAACGCGTGAATCATTTTTAACAATTATTCCGCGTCTAAACGTTTTACAATTAAATTGAACTTTAGATTATTTTACTCTTATACTTTTCGAATAAATATTTTATTGTACGATTTTTTATTACCATTAATACAATAAGTATTAATAATAATATAAATATTATTTTTATCGTACCATTTTCGTGGAATTGTCTTGAAATGTTGTAAAATTATCATTCGGTTAAATAATAAAATAATGATAAAGGTAAAATAGGCTCATTCAAAGCATAATAAATACTAACTCAATCAAATATACTCGTGAACTTAAACAAATGCAATGGCTTTGAAATCTTTAGTTTGGCAGAGCTGGCTTATGGCATTGGTACGATCGTTGGCATTCTCATGAACTTATTCCAAGCACGAATCGATGTAGAGATTATGCAGCTGATTTCCACGCCTCCTGCCAGCTTCGAATATTATGCTTCTCCGCATAGGTGTATTGGAAACGCAAATGACTAGTCCTTCTCACCCACTTCCATTAAGTAGTCTTGCAGAAAGAGAGAGAGAGAGAGAAGGAGATCAAGAGAGAGAGAGAGAGAGAGAGAGAGAGAGAGATAGTGGAAGTTCGCCAAAATTATTCATGGACAAAATCTCTTTTGCTCGAAGACAATTTAAATAGAAGAAGAATTAGTAGTTCAACATACAACTAGTTAAACTAATTATCATGGATTTATCCACGAATTTATCACGGATTTTAATAAAAAATTTCTTTATCTTAATCTTTTTCCAATTCGTTTGTACTTATTACAAAAAGAAAGAGAGAAAAAACAAAAAAAAAAAAAAAAAGAATTAAATGATCTTCGAAATTATTCGAAGTAGAAAAATTCCGAATAGCATTTTTAGTTTCTTTCTCTTTTTTCTCCTCTCTTATATTTCGCAAATAATAATTTCGTAGAATTTCCCTTCGTCCAATTTTTTTTCAACTTGTTTCGAATAAATTTAAAAGTATATTTATATAATAAAAATTTGTATCATATTGAAAATGGATCAGTTGTCATCTCGAATCTGATAACATGTTTGAATATATTCATTCTCTTTTTAATATCATATCAGTTTGAATCATTTCAATCGAATTCTATTCCCTTTTTTTTTCTTTTTTTTTTTTTGTAATCTATCATATTAAGAGAAAAATTCAGAGTAGGTAGAAACTCGTCGTAATCGATTCGTCGTCGTCATGGTTTCAAAAGAGAATGAATTTAAGACGAATTCGAATTAGAAAAAGAAAAACAAAAAAAAAAACAGTATCGAGCGTTTGCTCGTTCTCAATTGAAAACTCATTCTCTCTCTCTCTCTCTCTCTCTCTCTCTCTCTCTCTCTCTCTCTCTCTCTCTCGTTTCGATATATTAAAAAATCTCTTAAGTTTTGTATGCAAGATGGACTGTCGTCAATTATTATTAAGCACAGTGCCATTAAGCCCATGTACGATATTATCGTACTCGTAAATCGCGCTACGTTTATTATTACGTTCTTTTCGACTACTATGAAAACGATGACGACTATGACGATTATGACGACGACGACGACTAAGACGCGTACGACATGGATTTGAAGTTAATGCTCGTGCCAGTTCGCGTGTAAGGAAAATACGTTTACTTTTTCTCAAACCCGATCGATGATACACCTATTCATACTACGTACATTGAACGTGCACATTTACCATTCGAAAATATACAAAAAGGAAAAGAAAAGAAAAAAAAAAAAACGAAGGAAAAAAAAAGATGGATATACCTTCTTTCGGGTTTTACGTTATGTATATTTGATTATGAGAAAAAAGAACTTAATATTTCTTAATCTATGTAAAAAGTAGACGTAGAAGGGCATTATATTCGAACTATATGTAGGTAATCTTGAAGAGATATGACTAGGTGAACATTTTATGTCTACCAACTGCTGCAATTTCTTCCTCCCTCTCTCTCTCTCTCTCTCTCTCTCTCTCTCTCTCTCTGTCTTTCTCTCTCTCTTTTTCTAAAATTGATATATAAAGAGAGAGAGAGAGAGAGGGTTCATGAACAGAATATATAATGTATGTAAGAAACGACAAGAAAGATAGAGATAGATAGAGAAAGATAGAAAGAGAGAGAGCATACGTGAGAAATACACGCTAAAGATAGTAGAGAGAGAAAGAGAGAGAGATAAAGAAATGAGGAGAGGAGAACAACGATCTACAATCTCTTCCTTCCGTGATCGTCGAGTAAGACACTACAATTTTGGAGAAATACGATTTCTCGGATTGTCTGTGTTAAACGATTACTACAATCTTATATCTTCAAGATTAATATATAAAGGCAAATTGGCTTGACAAAAGTGTGACAGTAGTTTCTAATAAGATAAAGAAATATTATAACGTGAATTTTGAAATATGATTTAATACGACGTAATAATTTAGAGATATAATATATATATATATATATATATATATGTATGTATGTAATAAGAGACAATATAAAATATAACAATTTAATATGATATCTGAATCATACTTTTCATATTGTATTTTATTAATTTAATATTGTTGATTTTATTTGTTATTTTTTTTTTGTCTTTTTCTTTTTCTTTTTTTTTTCCTTTCAATAAAACATTTTAGAATTTATAATTATGTTACGTTTAAGGACGTACATATTTCGCAGTATTTGTCTTTTTTTTTCTCTCTCTTTTACTTTTTTTTTTCCTCACGTACGGATTTTAAAATTACACCTTTTGTTTTCATAATTATACCTGAAAATATTACAATATCAAATTTAATCCGTCAATTCGAGATTGAAAAGTTTGAATTTCATTCATTAAAATTACAGAAAAATGATGAATATTATTTTTCGACGTTTTCGTGTTAATCATGATTGATATAATGTTATAACAAAAAAAAAAAAAAGAAAAAAGAAAAAAGAAAAAGAAAAAAAAAGAATAAACAATGAAGTATTTTAACTCGTCAATATAATTGGCACTAATAAAAGCAAGTATATTTAAGTATCTATAATTAACATTTCGTAAATTCAGTGATAATATCGAGAATTCGTGTCTAAATCAGGCGAACTTTAGAATTCTAATTTAAATGGTTAAAGACAATAAACGAGACTGGTTAATTACGTCCTGTCATTGCAATCAACAAAAGAATATCTACGAACAATGATTCAAGCGCTATAAAAGTAAACTTCTGTGTCTGACAGTCCGCAGACAATCATTGTATTCAGTTTTACAATCTCTATTTCAAATTCTAAAATTAAATGAAATTGATTATTTTCTCTTTCAATTTCTTATACTTTTCTCTTTTAGATCTTTATCGTACCAAAATAATTTCATTAAAATACCCAACGAATATCTCACATCGATAGAGTATATTTTTATTGACATTAAATACGTAATGTTATTAAAATTACATTATGTAATTTTATTTTTTATATTAATTTATATTTTATATTAGATTAATTAGATCGATAATGAGGAAGAATCGAAAAACAATTGAAATATTAGAAAGAATTTAGATTAGATTTTTTTTTCTTTTTTTTTTTATAAGAACTCTTCGAAAGAAGGAAAAGAGAAAAGAAAAAAAAAGAAGAAAAAAAAAAAGAAATCTCATAATGAGTTCTCCATTATTATCTGAATTTTATGATGTGAAATGTTCTTACGAATGACGAGCTATTTTTTTCTTTTTTCTTTTTTTATTAGAGACGAAAAAAAAAAAAAGAAGAAGAAGAAGAAGAAGAAGAAAAAAAGAGAAAAAGAAGGAGAAAAAAATCTCGTTAAAAATTTCCCTCTGACAATTCAAAAAAGATCTGTCGTTTCGCAGTTTCATCCGATTCTCAAATAGAATGAACTTTCTTTCTTCAGTGTCCTCAACTGACGTTCTACCATACCATGCAAAAATAGATCTTTGGAGTTGCATTTTGTTCCACTCGATGTTATACTTTCTTAACTCGTAAGGACGAAAGAAATGTAAACAAAAACGCCTGCCGGCTATCGTGACGTTAACGATCGCGAGAGAAAAGAAACGAGAAGAATGATAAAATAAGTCTCGATTATCCTTGGTAGAACTTTATATAGGGTAGTCGTGATTCTTCAAGAGACCGAAAGACAGTGAGAGAGAGAGAGAGAGAGAGAGAGAGAGTGAGAGGAGGGGAAGAAAGAAGAGACACGAATTATACGTTTTTATTGTGAACCCTCGAGAAGACTTACTGTGTTCTTTCTTTTGACGAAGAAAAACTAAAAGAGAAAGAGAGAGAGAGAGAGAGAGAGAGAGAAAAGAAAATCACCAAAAGACAGGTTAGAGTGACGCATTGTCCTCAGCTATTGTATGACCTCTTATTCTCTCTTTCTCTCTCTTTCTCTCTCTTTGTCTGTCTCTTTTTCTCTCGCTTTCCCTCTTTCATCCCTTTTCTACTTTTACGCTTACACATTCGCAAAGATGTTTGCATCTTCTAGCAACTGTCTTCCATCTTTATTTATCTAAAACGACAGCTATTGTCGTCGCGTAAACAATTTTCTAACGCGTGTGACATTCGCTCCGTGACCTGCGCAAAACAGGAAAACAGATTATACAGAAAGAGAGAGAGAGAGAGAGAGAGAGAGAGAGAGAGAGAGAGAGATAGTGTTCTATTTCAGTACGACAAAGGATTTTCCTATTCCTCGAGGCTATCTTCTTTTACAGTCGAAAATTCCTCGTCTAAATGATTATTCTAAGAAATTTGAAACAAATGAAAAACTCATTCCATCGTACGACTCGTTTAATTCGTCCAATCCCTATAACAATTACCGACTAATTGTATGGTGTATAATATAAGGGTATTTGATTATGATAATATAAATGATAAATAAAATAATAGAAATAAATATAAGTTGAATAAATAGAAGATAGACTTAATCGAATTCCAAGCACGACATGGAAATGAATTCGTAATAGAATTTATTATGTCCTAATATATTATATATGTATATGTATATATATACATATATCTATCTACATACATACATACATATATATATATATATATTATATGTATGCATATATACGTATGTATATATACGTATGTATATATACGTATGTATATAAGTAACCATATACCTTGTACGTGTCTGTCATATTGAAAGGAAAAAAGTAAAGGAAAAAAGAAGAGGAAAAAATGAAAGAAAAAAAGAGAAAGACGTAAAATAAAAAAAAAATTAAATAAAATTAAAACTGGATAAATGAATATCCATGTTAAATAGATTTAAAGACGTGAAATACATTTTTTAAATGTCGACGACGGAATTTCCATAACTCCGGGACTAATCACGAACCTTTCACAGTAGACCAGTTTTCAATGTAGTAAAGAAAGAGATAAAAAATAAAAAATAAGTGAGTAAGAGAGAAAGAAAGAGAGAGAGAGAGAGAGAGAGAGAGAGAGAGAGAAAGAGAACAAACGTGTCTCTTCTCATAGAAAGACGCGTGAATACTTAATAACGCGTTCCGTGTGCGAGATCCATTAAAAGTAGAGTCCATATTCGAGTACTAGACGAATACATTAAGGTAGCTTGAATCAAGACATCTCTCCCTCTTCCATCCCTTCTCATCTCTCTCTCTCTCTCTCTCTCTCTCTCTCTCTCTCTCTCTATCTCCTCTCTCTATCTATCTTTTTTTTTTACTCTTATTCCGTTTCGTTCCTAACGCACACGTTGCATTTGTTTCTCTATGAACTAGAAAAGATGCATACCATATATATACATATATATATACACATATATATACATATATATATATAAATATCTACATATATATATGAATATATATATATATATATGTATATATGTATGATGTATACGTATGTATAGAAATGTATTCGTCGAGCATCTGCTTGGAATTTGCCACGTTCGCTTAAAAAGACTCGTCTTCCTCGGTAATGAAGGTGCGCGCGCAACTCGTGTACCCTTATGCGTGTCACTCGAATAAACTTTTGCGCGCGAATCTCGTCGATCGTTAACGTCGCGACATTTTCATCTCTTCTGAAATCTTTTTCTCTTTATTTCTCTCTCTCTCTTTCTCTCTCTCTCTTTCTGTTTCTCTCTCTTTCTCTCTTCTTCCCTATTTCTCTATTTCTCTTCCGTTTTGAAAGCCTTTTGTGTATGTGTATGTATGCATGTGAATGGTTATGTGTGTAATCTTTAAAAGAAATTTTCTTAAATTATATATACACAGGAGGTATATAAATGAAATTTAAAATAAAGCGTGTCATTGAAAGTGGCATTTTTTTTTCTTCCTTTTTTTTTTAAGATTATTTATAAAGAGACAGAGAGAGAAAGAGAGAAAGAGAGAGAGAGAGAGAAATTATGTTTTATATTTATAATATATAATTCTTCGAAATTTCTTTGTTTTTAAAAACAATCACACCATTTTCAACGACACGTTATATTAATTTCATTTATATATATCTTAATTATATAATATAATTTTATATATATTAATTATATAAATGTTATATATATATATATATATATATATATATTATGTGATTGAATTAAAGTATTTATTGATATGTAACGATTAATGATTGGTATTATATATTATTAGCCTGTTTAAATTAAGTGAAAATCAAAGTGACACGAATCCTATATATAAAAAAAAAACCCGATTTATAATTTTTTTGAATTTTTTGAAATCTATATATCCATTAAAAATATAATGACTGATAATTGCGAAGAAATTTCATCGAAATTAATATTAAATCTTTCTTCTTTTTTTTTTCTTTTTTTTTTTTTATACAATTACAATATTTATTAAAGTAATAGGATCGTTTTGATAAATTATTGGCATATTTCAATCAAATAAAAATCGGATTGGTTTAAATTGATATTTTATTTCTGCTTGTTTTTAATTATTATATCAATTTTACATCAATCGAATGAAATACGAAGATTTCAAAGCTCTTCGAAAATCAAACTCAATACTAACTGATAATTATTAAGCAACAAAAATAAATCATATATCGACGTTCAGCTTGTTAATTAAATAATATTATTAATAAATTTAAATATCAGACGAAAGTTTGCCTACGATTATAAAACAAAACATCGATCAAGAAGATTTTTATTCAATTTAGATATACATATTGTATATATAGTATAATTTTGTTGAAATAAATAGTAACTAAGTTTCTCTTACGTAGAAGGAAATGCAAATAAATGTTTTGAAAAGGACTAAATTAATACAATTTACAAAAGTTAATAAGTTTAACTTGAAGTTAATAATTATAATTATATATACAGTATAAAAGATTATACTTGATTCTCTCTTTCTCTTTTTTTATCTTTTTCTCTTCATAGAAACTAATATAAATTATATTTAATATAATATAATATAATATTATATTAGCATAAATTATATCTAAGTAATTAGTACAGTATAATTAAAAGTATGATATAAAATTAAATTATATTTAATATAATGTAACAAGTTATATACTTAATAGTATAGTATAATTATACGAATAGATGTAAATTTTACTTATTAATATAATGTAATTATTTTATTAATTCTAATATATTTATATATTCCAATTATATTTGATATATAATATAATAATTATACTAATGATAATCATTATACTAGTATATGTAATCATTTTTTTTTACATTATATAATTTTTTTTAAACATTTATATATTAAATTCTGAATTTAATTAATTACTAAGTTTGTTGTTACAATCATCAAGAAGAAAATCACTATATCTTAACACATTGCAGGCCGGTAGTTTTATTGTTAGCTTTATTCAGCAGCCAGCTATGTTTTTGCTGAATGAATACAAGAAAGCTTTTACGTAAACTTTAAAGCTTCATTGACCTTCATGGTTATTGAACCATGAATTAGTTATATATTTGGATATAAAATATTCAATTGATATATAAATCAAATTAGTTATACTATTAAGAATAATAAGACTAATCACTTTTAATCCCGTATGGAACTTCAAAAAAAAAAAAGAAAATGCATTTTACGTTAAACTACTCCATTCTAAATTGTCGAAAATGCAAATATTAGAATTCTCGTGATTGACAAGAACACTTAAAAACACATAATCCGAAAATTCGTACGCAATATTTTTAAAAATCGAAAAGAATGTTTATTTTGTTAGCAAAAAAGAAAAAAAAGAAAAAAAAATAACTGTTGGAAAATTTCTTGTCTCTATAAATTATCACTTTTCATTAATTTACAAGATAATTAAAGAAAGATAAAAAAAAAGCTTAAGGATAGTTTTCAATTTTTAGAAACGAACGATCGAAGATGAGAAAAAATATGGAGGCACTTTCGAAGATGGTACTTGAACGGAAGTTCTCGTTACGCTTGAAAATTCTTGCGGAAGTTCCTATCTCTCTTCTTCTTCTTAGTGTACGTTTCTAAAGGTATCATCGTCCTTTCACCTCTCTCTTTCTCTCTCTCTCTCTCTCTCTCTCTCTCTTTCTCTTTCTCTCTGTCTCTCTTTATCTCTCTTCATCTTCAACTTTCCACTTCACACGCCTCTTTCAGTCACTCTAGCGTGTAAAGAGCTTTGACACAACAGGTAAGCTTGAGTACAAGTTCGGCTAGAGTTCTACCATTAATCCTCGAGGCGTCGTCGTACAAGAAAGATAGAAAGAACGTGAGAGGTAGAACATACATATACATATATACAAATATACACACACACATGTATATATATATATACTTATATATATACACACTCACATATATATATATATATATCTACATATAACTTGTGTATTCTACTCATGTATACATACATGTATTTATACGTATATTCAACGTATGTGTACATGTATGTATGTATATGTATATTCAACGTATGTATATACTACGTATGTTTACATAAATAGATATATACGTATGTAGAATATACGTAGTAACATTAATAGAAGTAATGCGTTTCTCGTTGGAAACGGTACTCTATTAATTTAATGGAAATTGCTGATCATGAAAGAAAAAAGAAAAAGACAAAACGAGACAAATAAAGAAAGAAAGAGAGCAAGAGAGAGAGAGAGAGAGAGAGAGAAAGTGAGAGATAGTATACAAAGTATTAAATAAAATAAAAGTATTTAATTTTTATCTTTTGTTCAGGAAATGTGTAATTCATTGTCAGCCACGTAGGAAATGGCAATCGAATAGAAAAGAATAAAAAGTGAGAAGACTGTAATTTGTAAAATTGAATCACGTAAATTTTAGAACGTAGATAAAAGAAGAAATGAAGAAACATGTTAAAGAGCAAACAAAAAGAAAGAGAGTGAGAGAGAAAGAGAAATAAATAAATAATCCCTCAGCAATTCTATTCATACTTCATTAATATTTAAATATAATCAAAATATTATCTAATTTATATTATAAAATATTAATAATTGTAAAACATTAATAATAACTTGCAAAAGTTTATCGTGTAGATATAGTCAATGTGTTCGTATCAAAGAATTTTACGTAATAGCCTTATAAATTAAAAATAAAAACTAAAGAAAGTTTTTTATCACGCTTAAAGCCTAAAATGAAAAATTATATACACATATTATATAAAATATATATATATATATATACAAAAAAAAATTATATACAAATTATATATTGTAATAGAAATTATGTGATATATACGTTATCGCAAGAGCTATTTAACTATCATAAAGCGAGTGGTCGTTTTGGTTAAAAATGAAGAAGAAAAAGAAAAAAAGAAAAGGATTACAAGAATGAAAAGGAAGAGACAGAGAGAAGTGAAGTTCGCGGGTTCGCCATTAGAACTAAGCACTCGGAGTAGTACAGGGCGTGTATCAAGGTGTATACTCGACCGACGTGGTATAGTGGAAAATGTAGTCGCCATTAACAGTAATACTTTCGCGAAGACGCTGGGCGTTTCAGAGCTTTTCTTTAGAAATGAAAAGAAAGAAAAGAGAAAGGAAAATAAAAAAATAAAAACAGAAA
>NC_140823.1:1817500-1827500 GCF_050613455.1 Vespa mandarinia
AGTTACAGTGTGTATGAGACTTCACAGTTTCGATCTCTCTCTCTCTCTCTCTCTCTCTCTCTCTCGCTCTCTCTCTCTCTCTCTCTTCCTCTTCCTCTATCTCTATTTCTCTTACGCTCGCATGCTCAGCCGGACGCGAAGACACTTCATCAGGTCTATGCTCGTAATTACGTAGAATTTCCGCCTACGTTCCTATACTGAATAATTAAGCGCGGCCACGAACGGAGCCATATGAGTAGTCTCTCTCTCTCTCTCTCTCTCTCTCTTGCTTGCATAACATACATATGCACACTCTCTCTTTCACTCTCTCTCTCTCTCTCTGTCTTTCTCTCTCTCTTTCTCACTCTCTCTCTCTCTCTCCCTCTCTCTCTCTCTCTCTCTCTCTCTCTCTCTCTCTCTCTTTCTCACTCTCTTTCTCTCTCTTCATCGTTGAGACCATTACAACTAAGACCGCGAGTGCAGTATTTCTGCCATTAATGAAATTTATACTAGGTTTCCTACATTAACGATACAAAGGAATTTCAAGGAACACCGTCCGAAGTTATTATCCTTTCTCGAAAATTCGAGTTCGATGTTACGAATTTCCAAAAGGGGTTACTTTTACTTACTCAATGGATTTCTAAACTGATACTCTGATGTGAATGAAATGAGAATATTTTTTTCTTCTTTTCTTTTCTTTTTGTTTCTTTTTTCTTTTTTTTTTTTCTTTTTTTTTTTTTGTCTAAAGGCGTATTACACGTTCAACAAAGAAAAACAGAAAAAAAGAAGAAGAAAAAAAAAACGGAGAGAAATAAATAAAGAAGAAAAGAAAGGAAAGAAAAAGTGTTTCTTATAAATCATTTAAGTAAACTTCTTTCATTTAATATGGAACAGGTTACGTTTGTATTATTCATTTTTCGAAAATTATCCGTGTATATATTATTATTAAATAATTAAATGTTAAATGATCATTCGTTCGAGAATACAACGTAGAGAATACACCGAACAAACGTTTCCCTATTGGCGTTTCTTTGTCAAAATACAATCTAATCCAAATAAACTGTTACATTGTTTTCATTTCTTTTTTTCTTTCCTTTTTTTTTCCATTTTGTCGAACTGTTTTTCTTTCTTCTTCTTCTTCTTCTTCTTCTTCTTCTTCTTCTTCTTCTTCTTCTCTGTTTTTTGTTTTGTTTTTTCTTTTGCTTCGTTTCTTTACTTGTTCTTTCTTTTTTCCTCTTACGTTTTACGTTTCTAATGAATGTTACCAACGTGACGATAGACAAATAGAAAAGAAAGTAAGATCTCTTCTATTACGTACCTTTTTACGTACGTACTTTTTTATTATTATTATTATTATTATTATTATTATTATTATTATTATTATTATTATTATTTATTTATTTATTTTTTGTCAAATCATATAATTACTTTGGAAAAGAAAAGGGATAAGAATAATAATGAATAATTTTTTGCATCCAAAACGAGTTTTCTTTGTTTTTCTTTTTCTTTTTCTTTTTTGGTTCGCGATCAAAAAAAAAAAAAAAAAAAAATCAAAGATTCGTCCGTTATTCCGGTCTGAAAATTTCTCGAAAAAAATATCTCTTAACGTTCTGTTTTTTTGATAAGGATCAAACGTATATACGTCTGCATACATAGTAGTACAGTTTTTTACGTAGCTGCATTGCAGATAACGTATAAAAAGATTATTATGTACTTAGATTTATATAGACG
Organism: Vespa mandarinia; assembly: GCF_050613455.1. Classification (NCBI taxonomy): domain Eukaryota; kingdom Metazoa; phylum Arthropoda; class Insecta; order Hymenoptera; family Vespidae; genus Vespa; species Vespa mandarinia. Next base: position 1,819,211 of record NC_140823.1, read on the forward strand.
AGGATCAAGATCTAAAAAGGGATAAAAGAAATTACGAGAATCGTAGGTAAGTAATAACGATTCCGAGATATTCGTTCAGCTTTGAAAGGAACTCGGTAAGTTTCGTTCTTCCAAGTGTGAATACTTGATTGGAAATCTAACTTAACAAAGGGAGATATGCAAATGCACTATTAAACTTACCGTTCAGAAAGAGAGATAGATAGATAGATAGAGAGAGAGAGAGAGAGAGAGAGACATCAGAAAATGTTCGATAGTACCTTCATAGGAGCTTTCTCTACAGGTCGGCAGGATTTACATACAAACTCAATGGTAAGTCCATCATTGAGGAATACGATATTCTCTGAACGTGATCGGTCGAGGAAATACTGAGTAGATCCTTTCCGACTTTATGCGTGTTATGACGATTTATCTATGCAAAAACACGAAGAGCACTAGCCAATCCCGATTATTTTCATAATTATTATTGGAAATATTAACGTTGCCATTTCTACATTTCTAATTGTTTTCAAAAATCTATGGATGATCATATATAATCGGAAAAATATATGAGTAACGTAATAGAGTAATAAAAATTATTGTTACGTACGTACATATGTACATTGTAAAAGATCTATAATGATTTAAGGTATTAAGAAGATTTAAACGTAACATTCTAAATTCATTAGAATGGGATATAGGAATGTATATATGTTTGTATATGTGTCTGTTTATTCATTTATATATTTTATGTATAATAAATGGATAAAATAATACAACTTATATATCAATGTAAATGTATATAAGTATGAGAATGTATGAATAAATGATTGATAAAAAATTATGAAAAATGATTCACTTATATTTTAGAATTAATAATTATTGAATATTACTTAATGATATAATCAATAAATTTCTAATCCAGTATTTAATTTACAATTACAATCGATGATGTTTAAAAGAAAATTAATATTAAGTAAATAAGAGAACATTATACATATACATACATACATACATACATATATACATATAAACATACATGCATACATACAATGTATGTATGTACGTATACAAGATATACGAATCAATTAATTCATTCGAATGAAAATTTGAATTATTATTAAAATGATAAAGTTTCATTATTAAAGAAAGTATCGTTTCATTCGATATCCCATATCGGGGTACGTATGTACATTTTGAAATAATCTTCTTTTTTTCTCTCCCACTTTCCTTTCCTTTCCTTTCCAATCTTTTTGTCATTTTGTTTTTTCTTTCTTTCTTTCTTTCTTTCTTTCTTTCTTTCTTTCTCCTCTCTCTCTTTTTTTTCCCCAAGTTTTTCCACTAGACATTGAAATATGTTGGTATATACGAGAGATGTAGAATCTCTCGCGGGAATCTATGCTACCAAACGAAAGCATATGGATCGACGGAATAATAAACGTACCGCGAGCATAGCTCCAAGTATTTTACGTAGAACGCTTCTCGCTCGAACGGTCTTCGTTTCCGCGCGCTTTTTCATTGAACGTGATGAGATGAAATCTTTGTCGCGATGGCCTCGTAAAAATGAAACTCACGACTAGCGAATATTTCGTATCGAATGCGTCTATTCTCTCTCTCTCTCTCTCTCTCTCTCTCTCTCTCTCTCTCTGTCTGTCTCTCTCTGTCTGTCTTTCGAAAGAAAGAAAAGTATTCTTTCTTCCGGGCTTAATCTTCTGTAAATTTTTCTTTTCTTGTCCAGAATGAAAAACCGATGTAAAAGCATACATATTTCCTTTTCGTTCGCTATAAGGAAATATTTCTTCGTTGGTCGTAATATAAGAATATATTTTCACGGGACTTTTCTTTTGAAAATTTTCGATTCAAAATGAAATTACGATGTTGACAATCAAAAGTATAACGATTGAATGTTGACGAAAGAAAAGAGAAAGAAAAATCATGTATGTATGCATATGGTTTCTCTTCTTTTTTTTTCTTCTTCTTCTTCTTCTTCTTTTCTCTTTATCTAAGGCAAAAAAACAAAAAAAAAGAAAGAAAGAAAGAAAGAAGAAATTATTTCCCTGTTGGTTGATAAGCTTCATTAATGACGTATGTCTTAATTACTCGAAAGTTGGATAATTTCGTCTGAATAATGGACCACCCAGTAATTTACGACTTCTCGTAAAGTTTTCTCAGGTTTATCCAACATGCAGAGACCGATTCTCTCAAGCGCGAATTAGTAAGATCAACGACAGAATTTCTCAACACTTATTTGTGATAAATATTCTGCGATTAAAGGAAATACGATTTAAATGGATATAATATATAATAGAGATAATTTTGATTTTATATATATATATATATATATATATATATATATAATATAAAAATATTGTAGCAAAGAGAAGGTATTTTGCTGACAGTTTGATAACACAATTGTATTTCTATCTTATAAATTTGAAATTTGAATATATGAATAATTCGATAATAAATAATCGAATATATTCAATATTCGATTATATTAAAAATATATATAATGAAAAAATTTAATGGCAATAATTTTTTAATATAAAAAGGAGAAACTTTTTCTATTGCTACATATGCATTTTGAAATCATAACTTCTCATTAAAAATTATTATGACGTTTTTACATGTAAACCAAGACATTTACAAGTTTTTATTTAAATTTGTCGATATGTCGTGACGTGATTTAATTATCATAATAAAAAATTATGAAAAAAATATTTCCGTAAATAGATATCGAAATAAATAACGATATTTCTGTGTTAACGTGTAAATTAGAGCATTTGCTTATTTCTAATTAAATTTGTCGAACGTTATATCAGACGTTACGATATAATCGTTGTAATATTAAAGAAAAAAAAAAAGAAAGAAAGAAAGAAAGAAAAAGAAAGAAGAAGAAAAAGAAAAACAAAAAGAGAAAATATTTCTTTTCTAATTTTAAAAGATATCCAATTAAATATGATTATATTTTATGAATGTAGAAAGAAATAAAGATATTAATGTGTTCCCATTTAAATATTCAATTTTCTATTATCCGATGTGATTTAATTATTATAACGTAAACGTATAAAAAAAAAGAAAAAAAAACAGAATTTATATGTAAAAATATTCGTAGATGGATGATTTTGTTAATGTATCTATAATCAAATTAAGATATACCTAATTAAATATGCTATCTAGTATGTATTTATGTATATATATATATATCAGATAAGATTTAATCATCATAATATAAAAAACATTTCATTAACAAGTTACACAGATGGATGACTATATTTATGCACGTATAATCAAATTAAGAGACTCTCATGTTCCCATTTAAATATTATATACCATATATAATGTATAATAGACAAGATTTACTTTATCATAAAGTAAAAAAAGGAAACATTTCTTTAAGGAGAAAAAGATAACAAAAAAGAAGAAGAAGAAGAAGAGGAAGAGGAAGAAAAATAAAATACATAGATAGATAGATGAGACTGTATTTATAAGAGAACGAAAAGAAAGATAGATAGTTGAATGAGATAGAGATAGACAGAGAGAAAGAGAGTAGAAGAACATGCTGCTCGAGGTCTCTTTTCGTCGCACGTCCCTCTGCATTTCTCGTCGACCGTACTACTTTTGCATTTTTGCTGAGTTAGCTTTGCAGTCTCTCAAAGAAGGCATTGAATTCGCGTTTGAATTTTAAGCGAACTCTCTAAGGAGAGAGAAGAAGAGAGGGAGAGAGAAAGAGAGAGAGAGAGAGAGAGAAAAAAAAATCGGTGGGTTCTCTTCTTCTAGCTCCTTCACGATGACCTCGTTCGAATTAAGGCGCAAAGTTCTCCGAAAGGCTTTTAATAATTTCACTGGTGCACTGTCTTCGCGCTGGTGCATTGTCTTTTGGCTCGGTATAAAACTCAGTTTTTCCTTTACTCTTGCGAGAGAATTTGCAATCGGTGACCTTGTCGAATGAGAGGAATAAGAAACGTCGATTTGTAGAATGCAAAAGAGAAAAAGAAAGAAAGAAAGAAAGAAAGAAAGAAAGAAAAAAAAAAAGAAAGAAAAAAAATAAAAGAAGAAAGATAAGAGGGAAACGATAAGAAAAATTCGAAACGAATTTCAAAGAAATTATCTTCGTTCAATTAAAATCGAACTTTTTCGATTATCGATTAATTCGCATTAATTCTTGACCGAGCATTTCCTTATCAAAACGTGACATCTCTTATCAGTTTGTTCAATGAACGTTTCCCGAACGTTCCGAAAATCGGCCACAAGAGTTATTGGAATGCGTTTAAAGCAAGAGTTACATAGGTATATCCCCGATCATTCGGTCAACTAGATTCGTTGGAAGTCGATGTATTATGTTCATTGTGATAATAGTACGCCGACGGAGAGAATTTCGTCGAGGAGTTCGATCGATCCACTTCCGAGCCCGTTCGCACGACAGAAATTAGAACGTAACCTTAATTCGACAAAACGAGAGAAAAAGAGAGAGAGAGAGAGAGAGAGAGAGAAAGAGAAGGAGGGAGGGAGGGAGGGAGGGAGAGGGATGAGGGCAACAAGAAGGGGAAAAAAAAAGAAAAGTAGAAAAAGAAGAACAACAAGCGAAAAGTGCAAATATTTTTCTCCTTCTTCTATTTTTTTTTTTTTTTTCTTTTTTGTTTTTTTTTTTTTTCCCCCAACGAAATAACGAACTACCAAGGAAAGTTCTTAAGCGCTAAAAGAGATATTCATAACGTTAAATCTTGTTAACGATTTCTAAAGCCCAAGAGAAATAGTAAACACATACATATAAATATATAGGATACATAAGATAGATACAGTAAAGGTATATAAAATAGTTATAACGGTATACTACAATACCATTAATATCAACGAACGAAGATTGAGAATAACGCGATGACATATGTTCTCTGTGTTGTTTGTATTTAAGCCAGTCTATGATTCAGTAGTAAACGAAACGACGAGATATCTTTAGTTAGAGAAGAAATACGACTGCCGAAAAGATAAACAATCGTTATCATCCATTCCTCTAATCTAGAATATGTATTTGTCATTGTGAAACATTGAGGAATAGAGATGGTATAATAATTATAAAATCATAACTAAGTTTAACAGATATAATTCGTCGTCGATCTGACATGATATATAAGAGATTTTTATCTGAAGAAGACAGAAGAGAAATAAGGTAGGAGATAGAAGAAAGAAAAAAGAAAAAGGAATTAGAGAAAGAAAGAGAAAGAGAGAGAGAGAAAGAGATAAAGAGAGAGAGAGAGAGAGAGAGAGAGAGAGAGAGAAAGCGAGCAAGAAAGAAAAAGGACAAAAAAAAGAGAGAGATGGACGGTGTTCTAGGTTGGGTAGTAAAAATTTGCCGAAAAAACTCCGAAAACTTTAAAATTACCCTTTTCACTGGGATACACATCGCTCGTCTTGAGGGAAAATAGGAGGAAGAGTTTTCGTTTTTACCCAAAGACAAGGCATGATCGATTGTGACGTATTACCCTCGGCCGAACACACTGAAGAAGAAAGAGAGAGAGATAGAGAGAGAGAGAGAGAGAGAGAAAGAGAGAAAGAGAGAACGAAGGCAGAGGGTAAAACATATTGACTTTCATTATATAAAAAGAAAAAAAAAAGGAAGAAAAGGAAAAAGAGAAAAAAAAACCGGTTAGATCGATTTTACACTAGAACCATATCATCTATTTTATCTTATAACCACATCATGACTCTGATGTAATATCCTTGGAGAAAAACGAAAGATTCGATCGTAAAAAATGTTAACAAAACGATCATTCGTACATTTTTCTATTAAATATCGATTATCATTGTGGTGAATGATCAATAAATAGTATATATTTATATATATATATTTGTATATATATATATATATATATATATATATATATATATATACATATATAGAATGATTATCTAAGTTAATCAATTCTTACATAATTCAATTAATCTGAGTTAATATAATTGAATATATAAACGTGTAATCCTATTGTCATAAGCGATAGCAGAACGGTAAATCCGTTGAATATGTCGAGAGAGAATGCTATAGTCCGCAGTCCCCCGTTGAGCACTTCGTAAGCAAGATCGAGCTCTAAATCATTAACCAAGAGTCAAGGGGGGTTAATGTTCAGCAAGGACAACGAACGTTAGGTTGATCTACCCTCTTCCCTTTAATGAACGTGTTAGCTGAAATAAACTAGATTAAGGGGGTCTCTAGCTAGACCAAGAGAAGTTGAGTAATTCGAGCTTAGAGAGTCAAAACGTTCTGATAGCCATTCTAACTCGTATATAAAAGAAATAAATTTATTGAAAATCGAATCCTATAGGAATCCTTACCTTTTGAAAAGAACTTTTTTTTTTCGTTAAAAAGAGAGAAAACAAATCTCTTCGATCTTCTTCGTCCTCCTTCGATAAATGATTTAGTGGGTGGCCAATGGTCGGGGAGGGAGAGTGGGGGTAGGATAGAGTAAAGGAAGATGGAATGGGTAAGAAGTGAATGAGAAATACGTAGATAATAAAGTCACTGATTATTAATCACTAGTAAGAACTTCCTATCCAATTGCGAACGATTTTCACAGCACAGTACAGTTGTCTATATGTATATATACATATATATATATATATACATATATCTGTGTATGTATGTATGTACGTATGTGCGTGTGTATACAATCAACAAGAAGAAAAAACAATAAATAAATAGTAATAGTGTAGGTGTATGTAAGGAGAACAAAAAGAAGAAGAAGAAGAAGAAGAAGAAGGGAAAAAAAAAAGAAACAGAAAGAGGAAATAATTGATATGAAACTGTATGTAAACACCTCGAACGAACAACACTGTTTTTCTTGTTTCTTTTTTTGTTTCCTTTTTTTTTTCGATTTTCATAAAAACCTCGCGCAAATCTGAGCTTCCCGTAATATTTAATTTCAAACACTCGTGATATTATATACCCGTTAGATTTCTCCTCTCGGTGAGTTAGTTAAGCGCGCGCGCGCGCTTGCGACAAAGGGCCGCGCGCCTCGAGCACGAAACGTGAGTGCCGCTTCTGACGTCGGCCGAAGCGAGCGGCTGGATACGACCAAGAGCGCAGGTCCTTCGCCAAATCGTCGCGCGCGCTCTAACCATCAGTGTACACGGATAGGAACCACGACTTTTACCTCTCGTGGCTTTTCTATTTCCCCTTCCTCTCCTTAACCTTCTTCTTCCTCATCTTTTTTTTCTTTTTCTTTTTACCCTTCTTCTTTTTCTTCTTCTTCTTCTTCTTCTTCTTCTTCTTCTTCTACTTCGCCTTTTTCTTCTAAATATTTCTAATACTCACGTACATTTGTAAACTTTTCATTTTATTCTTATCTCGTGTAATTACATTTTACAATGCGACACATTTTTACATTGATATTGAATTTTCTAATGTTACGATAACGAGTAATAGAAATTAATTTATATATATATATATATGTGTATGTGCAATTAATTTTATTATGAATATTATATAATATATAATTAAATGTGTTATTAAATAATAGATATATTTGATATATGTTAACGTTTGATATATGTTACGTTCACGTAAATGTTTGATGTAAAAGATATCATTGATAAGTAAATATTGTAAATATTGAACACATTATTCTTTTTTTCCTTTTTCTTTTCTTCTTTCTTTTCTTTTTGTGTTTTTAATTTTTTTTTTTTCTTTTTATTTAATCGATAATATATTTCATTTAATTTGATTATCGCGTTACAAAATTAATTAAGGTGAGATAATATAATAGATAAAATGATTATTCGATCCTTTAACTGCATCTGATTATATTAAATTACAAAATATCAATAAATATATAATTTAGTATAAATGTTATAAATTTTCACAGAAAAAAAATTATGATTAACGTAATTTTCCCATTGTTGGCGCTATTAATGTAGATTTAATAATTATTGTAGAATTATATATGTGGTCTTAAAAAAAAAAAAAATTTCTGAAAGAAAAGAAGAAAAAGAAAGAAAATAAAAGGATATCATTATTTTAATGCAAAATCAGGAAGATCATATAAAGTAAATTTTTCTTATTTCTTTTTCTTCTCTTTCTTTCTTTCTTTCATTCTTTTTTTTTTTTTTTTTTTTTTTTTTTTTAGAGAGAGTAAAACGGTCGTCCGATTTTATGATTAATTATAATAAAATCCATTAGAATTCTAGAAATATGTTAAGACCTCATCGTGGAGATTCGAAAAATTTCGATTTCCGCGACGAACGAGCAAATGGAAAATTAACTCTCGACGAGACTCGAACTCGATTTTATCCTACTTGTGATCTTCGTTGGTTTGTTTGCTCG
>NC_140823.1:1832500-1865000 GCF_050613455.1 Vespa mandarinia
ATTTGATTATTTCTTTTTTTTTTGTCCTTCTTCTTTTCTCTCTCTTTTTTTTTTTCTTTTTCCTTGGAATACGAAATGGAACAAGCAATCGTTTTGTCTTAAGAGTTATTATCATGTAAATTTGTCGGACGTTCATTGTGAAATAGACAGAGAGAGAGAGAGAGAGAGAGAAAGAGAGAGAGAGAGAGAGAGAGAGAGAAGAGTCACCGAATTTTTTATAGCTTTATTCGTATTAAGCGAATTGAGAAAAGTAAAAATAAAAAATTAGAAGAACCATAATCATTGGAATGTTATATATTTATGGAAACTCTATCAATTATGAACATTTCTATTTTTGGATTGGTTTGAAACAAAAATCAATCTTTGCTTCAGAAATTATTACTTTATCGTTTCAATTATTAGACGTTTATTATGACAGAGAGAGAGAGAGAGAGAGAGAGAGAGAGAGAGAGAGAGAGAGAGAAAAGGTAATAAATAATTCTATGCTTTATCGAACACTTTCGAAAATATCCATATCATATAAATTTAATAATAAGATGTCAGAAGAATGAAAGATACGATCATAATCGAAATATCAAAACGTTACCCTAAAAAATGAGATAATAAAATTAACGATTGAGGTGGAAAAGTGTTAATTCGATGGCTTATCTTTATCTTCAAATATATTCGTATTAAAGATATTTAAACGGTAAATAACGAAAAATATCGTAACTGTCTCTGACATTTTACGACAAATATATATTCATCTTTAATATGTCGGTAAGAGATGGCAATAGGGGTAGAAAAACGGAATAGCAGGGTCACATGGGAAAGAGAGAGAAAAAGAGAGAGAGAGAGAAAGAGAGAGAGAGAGAGAGAGAAAGAGAGAGAGAAAACGTGAGGGAGTAAACTGAAGAAGCGTCGGATATGTTGCGTGTCTACGAGCGGGGTGGGACACACTTAAAATGTCGACGAAATGCTAACGAAAAAAAAAACCCAAAACCCTGAAACATCTCGAATGGGTGTACCTACTCTTTTTCCAAGCACACTTTTTGAAATCTCTTTATACGCACGCATATATATATATATATATATATATATACACATGTTTGTATGTAAACATATATGTATATATATATATACATATAGTTCACGCAAGCATGCTAAATTCTCCGTTAGTTTCAAACGAATTGCGTTTGGTGAGTGGTGCGAGAAGAGTTAGAGGCTATAGAAGAGGGTGAAAGAGAGGATGGAAGGAGGAAGGGGAAAGGATGTGGAACGGAGGGATGAAACGTATTTTCCTGAGAATACGAGGACTCACGAGGTTATGGTTCGACAAGCGAGTACCTACGCAGTCACTCTTTCCGCATCCTTGAGCCCATACGACTCACTCTCTCTCTCTCTCCCTCTCTCTCTCTTTCTTTCTCTCTCTCTCTCTCTCTCTCTCTCTCTCTCTCTTTTTCATCGAATTCGTTTTTAAAGTACATATATGTATATATACACGGTGACACGAGAAAATCTTTGTTGTGTCACCCGGTAGATAATAACATTTATGATACCATAAATATATATCGTTGAATAATCAATGAGATACATTTGTAAATTCATATAAATAAATTTTTCTTTATTATATTTATTCTTGTCGATTAAAGTAAAGATAGAATAATATTAATATTATTTCCCTTCGAATTTAAAGATTTCTTTTGTCAGAAAGACTTGAAATATTGAGTATCACCCGGTATATATATATATATATATATATGTTCAAAGTACACGCACCGACAGACAGATTTTCACGAAGACTTTTTCGTGAAAATGTACTCGTGCGTTTCGTGCATAAATTTTCTCTTTCGGAAGATAGATAGAGGAAGAGAGATAGAGATAGAGAGAGAGAGAGAGAGAGAGAGAGAGAGAGAAAGAGAAAGAGAGAGAATGTATTTCAGCAATTTTTTTTTTCAAAAACGAGACGACGACTTCCTCAAGACTTCGAGAATCTACTATGCGTCGCTAGTCGTCATGATTCGCCAAGAGATTCTCAACGACTCGTATGGGAAGCCTTTTAGCGAAGGAGATAGACGTGACCTACTTTAACTCAAAAAGAAAAAGGAAAAAACAAAGAGGGGGGAAAGAAAAATAAACAAACAAAAAAGAAGAGAAAGAAATAAAAAAAAAAACGGAAACAGAACAAAAAATAAAAAGAAAGGGAAAGGAAATGGAGAACGATGAAGAAAAAAGAAAAGTAAGTACATACTTAAGTTCGACGATAATCGGAATTAGAATCTAATCGATTGGATGAACACACAAGCGAAAGTATTTGAGTGAAAAAATATCAAACGAAGTAATTATGCGGCTTCTATTTTTTTTTTTTTCTTTTTTTAGAGAGGTGAAGAATTATGAGCGAGATAAATTGAGTGCACGCGCCTCATCGTACGATTAAATAAAACGCGTAGTCGGGAGCCCTATGGACAACGTCGAGAATACTGTCGAGTGATGAAAGGAAAAAAAGACGGAAAGATGGAAAGAAGGAGAAATAAAAGTAAAAGGAAACAAACAAAAAAGGAAGAAGAATGGAAAAAAAATGTAAAAAAGGAAAGAGGTAAAAGAGAAGGAAAGATATATATATATATATATATATATATATATATATGTATATATGTATATATATATATATATATATATATACATATATATATATATATATGGAAGAAAAAAAAGGTAGAAGAAAATTTCTGGTGCCTTTTGCGCCTCCGATAACGAACGTAGTACCTAGAAATCCAGTTACTGCCTGGCGAAGGATCTTATCGCTCGAGAAGATCGCAATTGCCTTAGCTAGTGTCGTTGCTGATGCTTCCTATGGTACCAGAGATAAAATGAGATATACAGAGACAGAAAATGTTAGGTGGGATAGACGGAGACAGAAAGAAAAAGAGACAGAAAGAGAGACAGTGAGAGAGAGAGAGAGAGAGAGAGAGAGAGAAAAGAGTGAAAGAAAAACGTGGTGGGGGTTAAGGCTATCTTTCTCTTTTCACTGTCTGTAAGTTGAGAAGGCGTATCTAACCTATCCTCGTAGCACCCATCACCCCATCTCTCTCTCTTACCCTTTACGATGAGATTGATTTGAAGAGGGACTAGCTGGAGGCATCTCGTCCATGCCATTTTCTCTTTGTTATTCCTTACCTATCCTCTTTTTCTATCGTCCTTCTTTCCTTCCTTCCTTCCTTCCTTCCTTCCTTCCTTCCTTCATTCCTTCCTTTCGGACCTTTGTCCTTTCCTTTCCTTTTTTTTTCTTCTTTCCTTTTTTCTTCTTTCCTTTTTTTCTTCCGTCCTCTCGTTTTCTTTTCAATTTTTTTTCCTTTGCTTTTTCTTCGACACGCAGCCCCGCCATTCCTTCCCCTACCTCGTTTCCCCCTCGCGTCGTATTTTTTTAATCCTTTTTAGGGCAATTCAATGGTACGAAACATCGGGCTAAATAAATGGGCGTATATTCTCTCCACTTCTCACTCTTGGGATTTCGTGCGATAAAATCAATTGATTCGGGAAACACACGATCGGCCAAAGTCGACAGGCGGCGGGTCGACGTTTAAAAAAGTGCGGGAAATTCACAGAGGTGTTCGCTTAAGTCGATTTAAATTGGATCCGAAACATGACGGTAAGAGCTAGGTCTCGACTTCGCGAGCGTGCTTCGAACCGAAACGAAGCTCCAACAAATTCGTTTTATTCTTTACGCCATCTTCCTCTGTCTCTTTTTGTTTTCTTTCTTTTCTTTTTTTCCTTTTCTCTTCTCTATATTTCCTTTCTTTTTTCTTTTTCTTTCTTTCTTTCTTTCTTTCTTTCTTTCTTTCTTTCTTTTATTTATCGTATACAGTCAAATTGATCATTATATTTACATTTATATGAACTTGCTCTGTTATTGTCATTTGTAGAATTCATTGACGAAACGATTCCTTGAAAATTAAGGGACACCCTGTATATCGTATGAGGAAATAAATTCGATCACTTTTAATATCATCGTTTCTTTTTAGAGATATGGAGAAACTTTGTTTACAAAAGTTGTAAAAATTGTCTATAAAAGTCATTTGTTTACAATAAATTTCTCGTAGGTGAAGAACACATGAAAATCAACTGAGCTTTTTTTAATGGAATCATATTATTCTGATTACATTGGTCTATGTAACTTGATATTTTTTATATAAAAAGAAAAAGAAAAAAAAAAGAAAAAGGAACATTAACACAAATGTAAACAAAATTATTATTTTAAGAGATATCTTAATTTTTAATATTGCTAAGAAATTATGTATATAAAATTAAAATGTAGTAGGATTAAAATGTAATAAGATTAATAGTAAATGAGTATTATAGTAATAGAATGATATTTAATTAGCTTCAATAAGAAGTTAAGAGAAAGTGAAAATAAGTGCAGATTAAGCATTGTTTATTAATTATTTGTTAATTTATATAATTTTATGAATCAATTGCAATCTGAATTTTCTTTATAATAAAATAATATGATGAATTTAATTCGTAAGAATTTGTTTATAACAAATTGTTTATAACAAATCGTTAATTAATTATTAACAATAAGCTAGAAAAAATTTCCTCCTTTAAAATGATATTTCACTCATGTCTCTATGAATTTTAATTAAATATATATTAACCATTTCAATGTAAAACAATTAATAATGGAAAAAGAAAATTATTATTTTTTATCGATAAAAAAATAATTTCTTTAATAATTATTATTTTAATTTATATAAATGTAATTAATTGCTCGCGATTTGAATTACTTTTCAAACAAAATAATATAAAAATAAAATGAATTTCTTTATAAATATTATTTGTAATTAAATTGTTTATTAATTAATAAAAAATAATATGTTCAAAAAATAAAGAAAATTTTACCCTTTAAAATGATATTTCATTTAAGTCTTTACGACATTTAATTCCGGAGTTATAATCATGTAAAAGAAAGACATTTATTCTGATTCATTGTCCTATATAATTTCATTCAATTTAACTCGGTGACACACTGACCTACATAAATTCCAAGAATTTACGCTCTTACTACTACGTTTACTACGAACATATGTACAATACAAATTATGAATGGAAATCTTTAAAAGGTGATATCTTCAAAACGAAAAGTCGTAGAGACTTGAAACAACCATCGTTTTCAAGGCTAATTTATTCTTTATTTATTTAAATAATGAAATAATATTGTTATAATAAAATCGTTTTTGTTAATAATTTTTTCAAATTGAATTTTTACTTTTTTTTTCATAATAAGGATAACAATCGTGAAATTATTATAACATTTATCATAACTACATAAATTATTTTGTTATATTTATTTAAAATAAGGAATGAAAGATTTATTAATTATATAAAATCGAACGTTAGAAAATTCGAAAAATATTTTTTTTGTAATAAAGATTACTATACTTATTTTACGTTTACTTTACATTTTACTTTTGCTTATCTAAAACTATAATTATATGTATTTATTCTTACGACATTTTAATCACGTTTCACCATATAGTTTTTTTTTATATTTATTTTTTTTTTATTTTTATTTTTTTTTTAATAATATTTAAATTAAAATATCTCTTAAAGTAATAATTTTTCGTCATAGATAGGTTAATACTTTTTTTTTTTTTTTTTACAGAAACTGTGAAATTGCAAATATCAAAAATATATAATCCTATTTAAAAAGATTCTATTGAAGATCTTCATATATTCTTAATGGATCTTCCTATAATAAAAGTATGATTCTTTCTATTTTTAATTCTCTATACCGTATATTTTTGTAAACAACATCGCTAAAAAAAAATGAAGATATTCAAAGTGATCAAAATTATTGCCACATCTAATAAATGCATACATATACATATACATATATCAGTTTTAGAGAAGTTTTCTAGTTAAAAAAAAAAAAAAGGGAAAAAAAAATAAATAAATATCATAAATTCACAGAACTCACACGCGAACATCGATCTAACCAAAAGTTCTTCTCGTTGGTAAATATCTGCTCTCTCGATTCAGCCGGTTAGTTTGACGAACTCTCAAGTATGGCCCGACGAATTTGAAGTGATGAAAATCTACTAGTTGCTGCTAACCAAGCTTCTGATATAATAATATTCTTTTACATAAGATTGACGATGCATAAATTTTACTTTTTAATTAATTGTATCTCGTAATAAAAAGAATCACGTAAAATATAAATCTTTATCGTTATTTTGATCGAATAATATAGAATTGATATAAATAAAAAATATATCGTTCATATCGAAGATATAGATAGAGAAAATATTTCATTTCGAAATTATTTCTTTACAAATACTTAATAAAATCGTTCAGATTTTCATTGGTTTCAGATTTTGATTTGTTTTTTGCAATTAATGAAAACAAGAATAGAATATTTGTACATCCACATATGTATGTGTCCATATATATATATATATATATATATATATACCAATGAATATTCTGAAAAGTTATATTTTTCAACGCGCTCATGCGCCATTGAAAAATACTTGATAAACTTTATCTTAATTACATACCTTTGCTCTTAATGAAACGCCAGTACTTGTGGAAAATATGTACGAGCAATCGGTAACACGAAACGTCGAGAGAAAACCTACGAGTACTTATTCTGTTATTATTACTCACCTATACAAAGATACACGGACATACGCATACTGCAAATTAATATCTCGTTACGTCTCTCTGTTAAAAGTAAATAGAAAATTACACGCTGTGTATTATATGTTATGAATTGAGATCACTTCGTTATTTCATGTAGCGTATTTCGCATGGTTAATTTCCTCGCTTTAAAAAGTGAATAATATTAATTCAAAAGAAAGAAAAAAGAAAGAAAGAAAAAAGAAAAAAAGAAAAAAGAAAGAAAGAAAAAAGAAAAGAAAGAAATGAAGTACATATATATATATATATATATATTTTTTTTTATATATTATTTTATGTATATGTATATGTGTATATGAAGGTCTCATGGATCCAACGTTTACAAGAAGGGCGCTTTTGTGATCATGCTAACCGCGAAACCGAGCATTGGGATCGCATGATACCGACCTATGAACGTTCGAACATTAAGCTGGGTTATCTCAAGATCGTGGTATGTTCGCGGTAATGTCTGCTCGTTTATAACTCTAGCAGTTTAGCGGCATAAATCATGAGGGGAAAGTGCTTCTACGTAATTCGAATTGTTACTTCATGGCCAACAGCGTAGCTAACGTTGCTAATAATTAAGAAAACAGATTTTCGTGATGGCGATCTTGACAAAAGAACTCGTTAAATTTATTTATTTTTCATTTCTTTTTTTTCTTTTTTTTTTTTGTTCTTTTCTCTTCTTTTCTTCTCTTTTCTTTTCTTTTTTAAATTAATATTTTTATACTCGTAAGAATAATTACAGTTTGTAAAAAATTCCATATTATCTGTACGAATACGATGTGAAAGAGAAATTATTTATATTTTTCTCGATTTCGTTAATATTATCGTTTAATTAAAAATCACAATTTAATATTTCAAAATTTTTTTATCGAATATTTTTAACGAAATAATTATCCAATATAAATAATTAGTATAATTATCTATATAAGTTATTATCTAGATAAATTTTAGATAATATTTTAACATTTTTGATAGAGAATAGAAATGTTATAAAATATTTTATATTGTATATAAAATGTTCCAATGTTAAAAAAAAAAAAAAGAAAGAAAAAAAACGAAAAATATAATTTCTCTTTCTGATAAATTTTTTTTCAACTTTAATACACACACACACACACACACACACACACACATATATATATATACATATACATATATCGTTAATAATTATTAACTTCATTCAATTTGTCGGTATTCATTATAACAATGGAAAATTATCTCATAATTTAGAAAACTTCTAAAATCGACCATCAATGATGGGCAACCCCTTTGCTTGCGATCAATTTGTGTTGGAATTATATTTCACAAAAGTTTTCACGAAAACTAGTCCGACGCAATGGGGCCTTTGCCTTTCACGGAGTCTGAATCTTAACTTTATGTACGAACTTGTTCTGAACTAATAGGGGTGGAATTAGATATTCTTCTTAAAGAGATATTTAAGTAACCTCGACGTTACGTTCATTACGTTTCACCGTGAATGTAATAACGGTGTCATGGTGTCATGAAATTACTATAAAATATAGAATCGGAGAAACGAATAATATATTAGATAATAAATAAGATCATTTTCTTTCCATTTATTTTTCTCATTTTTTTCTCTTTTTTCTTTTTCTTTTTCTTTTTTCTTTTATTTTTTTTTTCAACATAAAAATACAAATTAACCGTACTAAAATTATTTCTGCAATGAGTTCAGATATATTGTGTTTAGATCCAGTGCAATATTACAATACAAGTTATCTTCGCTCACTTTAATGTCAAACTATTTTCCCGATAACATCGAAACTTTTCCGAACGATTACTCGAGTACACGGGTTATAACGCGTTATTACAAAGTTCTATATACGTTGAAAATTTTTTCTACGTGAATATTTTAAAACATCAGATCACAAAGTAATAATTAATACTAACTCATTCTCTTAAAACATCTCTCAAGTTTTCTTATCTCTTTTATTCTCTTTATACATATGAGCCGTTTATTTTGAAAGTGGCCTAACTCCATTTGTCAATTTTTTCCGGATGCTATAATTACATGTACAACTTCATCTTATTTATCAGTAAAAATATTTGTTCGATTTGAAATCTAATAAATATTTAATTGAAAAACCTTACGTATCGTATTAAAAAGTTTATCCGAAAAATTCGTGTTCTTCGTTTGAGCAATAATATATCGATGAAACTATTATTCGTTTAAGAGTGATTATTGAAATAGAAGCTTTCCTCTTTTTTTGTTTTCTTTTTTATTTATTTATTTTTTTTTTTTTAATTTCCATAAAGTTATTCGTACAAATAAGACTTTATTATTTATAAGTCGTTTTCCGTTTGTATATAATTTGAATTTGTAGAAACAAAAAAAGTAATTCTTTTACGATGAAGCACTTGTACGTGAATCATTGTAAAAATTATTATACAAATAAATGAAAATCCTTGAATTAAAAAGAAATAAAAAATATTTCTTTATAATATAAAATTTTCTATAAGACATCAATGACTAAAACTGAAAATTTTAAAGTCCTGAATTTATTACCACGTCGGGGTAGACCAAGAAGGTTCGAAAATATTGTATTGATATCACTGTAAAAAAATATCAGACAAATTACAACAGTAGAATTCAAGGACATAATTGACCTATTACTTTATATACCACCGCAATATCATGATTTCTACAAATCCTTTTCACACATACAAAATCTAGATGAGTAGTAAATTGTTTTGTAATAAATTTACGTTCGTAATTTTGTACGTTATGTATTTAAAAAATGTTTTGAATCGTATAAATTATGTTTGCGATGTCTTTTAAAGATATGTAAAATAAATTGAGTATTGTTTTTTTCAATTTGAAGCATCTTAAATTATGTTGAATGGACTTGGGCACCTTCAAATTTTATAATGAATCTGATTGTTAATTTTGAAAGTGGCATAACTCCATTCTTGATAAGAAAACGCATATTATTTATTTAATAATTGCCACTATTTTAATAGGAACTATAAATTTAACACCCTTAGATACACTTAAGTAGTATAACTCATTAATATCCTATACGTATATTTTTAAATTCAATAAAACGCAAACCCTTAAATAACTCGATTTGAAGATAAATGGAGTTAGGCCACTTTCAAAATATACGGCTCATATATATATTATATAAATTTTACTATATATGTATATATTATATTATAGATATATCAAAGTTATAACGAATAAAGGTGAAAAGCTGATGCCTTTCGATTTGTTACTTAATGAAAATAAGTGTCCATTTGAATGATTAGAATTTCACTCGAAATTCAAAGGATTCTACTTCTTTCTTCCTATTGAAAAAACTATATTTTCTTTGCTCACGCTATAGTCGACATAAATATTTCTCTTGGTTCCATACATTCTCAAAACATTCGTAGTGCACGGGAAACAACTATGTTATATATATGCAAGTGCACGTAGCTAGCCATCGTAGCCAAGCACCGAAGGAGGTGTATTATCATTTCTTACGATAGTCAGACACGCCAAGGGGCGCAACGAGAACTTTGTCTTCGCACTTTCCGTTTATTTTTTGTAGATAATACAAATCTTTTGACGTTGTATTTTAATCCTCGATCCATTGCTACGATTTGTCGATAACTTTTATTATATCGATGAATTAAGATCAATGAATATATTATGTTCCTTGAAAATTTTTAAAGCGCGTTTTAATAAATATTAACGTCAATAATATTTTACATTTTAAATGGAACATTTCTTTCTTTCTTTTATTCTTTTTTTTTATTTTTTATTCTTTTTTTTTCTTTTTTTTTTAACGAGTTTTTATAACTATCAACTTCAATAATTTTTTATTTCTTAAAATACGAGAAATTTTCTAAGCTTTAATGAAGCATTTTTAATGACTTTTTAATAACTTCATTTTTTTTTATTGGATTATAAAAATCTATTCTAAGGAGGAGAACTTAAAGATTTTGTTTTATATAATTTTTGAAATGAAAGATTGCGGGTAATATTGAAGTTCGAATGATTTTCATAAATTTTTATTTAATATAATAAAATTTTACATTATCTGTCGCTAATTATTATTGACGAAAGAACAATGATATTCATTATAAATAATTATTATTATGTTAGAACAAAATTATGGGGGAAAGAGAGAGAGAGAAAGAGTGAGAGAGAGAGATTTTACTAACAAGAAAAATAATATGGTGTATCTGAGGTATTATTATAAGTTTCACATTTTTAAATAATTCATAAATTTTATCATAACCTCCACATACACATAAATAGTACACAGATATGTATAAAAACAGCTTGCAAGAAATTCGAGATAAATTGAATGTTTTTTTTTTTTTACATTTTTTACATGTTTATTTTTTCTACATTTATTTTTTAATTTTGGAATTTTCACTTTTCGCATCGAATTTTATACATAAAAAAGAAACTTGCATAACGAGGGACGACGAATGAATTTTTATTGCTATTTTATTTGATTATTATTATTATTATTATTATTATTATTATTATTATTTTCATTCATGATATATTGTAAAGTATGTTCTATCGATTTTATTATTATCTCATATCAATGTAGCATTTGAAACATTCTCTCTCTCTCTCTCTCTCTTTCTGTGACCATTGGCAATAGACGGAAATTCACAAATTGCTAAAATTACCCTGTCATATCTAAACGAACGTGAATAATAATAACTTTGTGGTGAAATGTCAGTGAATATTTGATAGACATTATTATTCGATACAGATAGTTTAATCTTTAATATGGTTAAATGTTAGATAATCATTAAGTAGTTACATTAATATAAATAAAGAAATAATTATGTGCATGTGATTTCTTTTTTTTTTCTTTTCATTTATTTATTTATTTTTTTTTTTTTAATTAATAACACAAATTCATCCTCTCCTTCGTGGAGTAAAAAAATAAGTAACGAGTCAGCTTTTTCATTTTTTATATACCTATATATCTTTTATTTCTTTTTTTTTTTTCTATTTTTTACAATTAGTCAAAGAAGGTGTATAAGTTTTCTTTCTCTTCTCTCTCTCTATCTTTCTCTTTTTTCTTTCTCACGCGACGCTCGTTCCTTGTAATGAAAAATTCTTGACTTTACTCGGACCTGTTAAGTTTCACGTTCCTTCTTTTTTTTTGTAATTTGTCGTTTTTTCTCCTGTTCTCTCTCTTTTTTTTTCCTTTTTTATATTTTTCTTTTTTTATTTTTTTTTTTTTTTAGTTTTGTTTGTTCCCCCCTCTCCACACCCATTTCGCTCCTATCCTCTTACTCTTCAATCCCCTCCTCACCGAATCCTTGTCCTACACAATGGGATGCGCTGTTCTCTATTTTGTCAACATTATGAATTTGCAAAAAAACGGTAGATGAGCTCTTTTCATCTGTTCTTACGTTTCTTTTAAAATGAAGGGCTCCTTAGACTCATCAAAAGACGGACACCTCATCTTGGATAAGTAAAAACGCGACTCTCTCTCCAATCTCATCCCTCTCGCTCTTTCTCTCTCTCTTATTCCACCTCTTCTCCCGCCCTTCTCTTCCGCCACTTCACCGTGCTCTCCTTCTCTCTCTCTCTCTCTCTCTCTCTCTATTTCATTCCTTTACTATTCTCTTTCTCTCATTTTTCATTCGTGAGTATACTTAATGTTTATCATGCGAAAAGTTTTACATATAAAGATTGCGATCGCGATCAATTCGTGATCTCATCATGATTTTTCTTTTTTCTCTTCTTTTTTTTTTTTCTTTTGAAAAAAGAAAATAAAGAGGAGGATAGAGAAAAAAAAATGTTTTTCACCGATTACGGATCGATATGTCTGTAAAAAATTCGCTAGGAAATGTGGAGAGAAGCGTCGAGCCGAACGTTGCGTCAACATTTGCGCTTTGCACGGCTCTCTATACCTATACGCGGTTACGTTCACAAATATACTATTCTTTCCTTCATTTTTTTTTTCATCCTTTTGTTTCTTCGTTTTTTTCTTTTTATTCTTCATCTTTTTCCCCTTTTTTCTTTCTTTCTTTCTTTCTTTCTTTTTCTGTCTTTTCTTTTTTTGGCTTCCTTTTCTTTTTTTTTTCAACTCACGTATCAGTCGATAAATCAACACGAATGGATTTTCTTTCCCTTTTCACCCCACTTTTTCCCTTTTTCCACTTTTTTTCTCTCTCTCTCTTTATTTTCTTTTTTTTTTTTTGGCGAATTATATCTATCGCAATTAGCGGTATAAATCAATGACCATGTTAATGGAGCATTTATTAGAATATTGATCTAATTGAAATTCTAGGGTATTTAATTATTCATTTGTTAATTTATTTTTCAAATTTTTTCTTTTTATTCGAAATCTATCGTAATTGTCAATTTTGATAAATAACACTTTCGAGAAAATTGTTCATATTAATGCTTTTTTACTTTTCCTTACTATGTAAAGTACACTTTTATTTTATTTTATTTTATTTTATTTTATTTTTTATCATAATTAAAAAGATATTCCAAAAGAAAAATAAACATGGATGAGTTTATTGTTTCGTTTATATACTTTTTGTAAAATTTATTAAATATATGTTACGTTGAAAAATGTAAGCTTGAAAAATTTCAAATTTTATTTCAAAAGAAGAAAAGATAAAGAAAGGTGATTTCAAAATGTTTCAATTTGCATTGAAAAGTAAAATTTGAAAAATTATTGATAAATTTAAATATGAATAAAGTATTTGAAAATGACATTTGATTTTCTTCGTCAATAATTGTTATTAATGAAGTAGCCATTTATAAGTGATTACAATTACAAAATAAAAAATTACAAGCGTTATATGTAACTACGTAATAAAATTTCGTTTAATTCTTATTTGACTATGTTTCGATCGATAGCGCATGGGTACGAATGACCATATTTAAAAAAATTCTCGTCACGTATTTCCTTGGAAGCTGTGCTTATTTATCCTACTGTATAATTGCCAGATACT
The DNA here is from genome assembly GCF_050613455.1 of Vespa mandarinia. Classification (NCBI taxonomy): domain Eukaryota; kingdom Metazoa; phylum Arthropoda; class Insecta; order Hymenoptera; family Vespidae; genus Vespa; species Vespa mandarinia. The sequence goes on from NC_140823.1 coordinate 1,846,112, forward strand.
CAGGATGGTACATCCACCGAGAAGACTTGTCGATTCTACAGGGACATGTTGTGCGTGCAATATTAAAATTTCTCGACATTTCGAGATGGCAAAACTCGTCTCTGAATAGCAATGCGGAGTTGAAATGGTTGTCTTTTCTATTTCAAAGAACGCCAATTTCGAGAGTTTCAAGGTATTTTTTCGGTCATAATAAATATTTTGAATGTTTAAGTAATACAGAGTGCCATTTTCGAATTAAAGAGAAACAAAATTTTTTAATGCATACAATAATATTCTATTTTAATAATACGAAAAATAATAAACAATGAAAAGTGAAAATATTGAAAAATTGTCGAAGAAACTTTTATTTATGATAAATATATAATTCTCTTTTCTTTTCTTAAAATAAAATCTATTAAGAAATATTCAAAAGAGAGAGAGAGAGAGAGAAAGAGAGAGAGAGAGAGAGAGAGAGAGAAAGAAAGAAAAAAAAAGAAAAAGAAGAAAGAAATTTATAATTCGTTTATATTCATTTTATAAACTTTTCCAAACGATCGTATAGGATGGAAAAATGAATTTTAAAGATTGTTACATTTGTTCATACATAAAATAATATTATAAGTATGTACGTTATAATATAATAATAATTCGAACAAATCTATCGTTAAAAAGAATAATTATTTTTCTATAATATCAATCGCAAAATATTGACAGATAGTCTATTTAAAACTGAAATAAATTTAATATGCATTAACACGATTTTATATCATTTGACATAGTATTATTAATGATAGAATTAATATTCGGACTTTCGAAAGAACAATTTTCCTTTTCGTCATGAACATATATTTACTTATTTAAATTCACATTATAACAACTTTCTTTATTACATAAAACATACTGTCATGTTTGATTATTCAATTGACATATATCTACTTTAAAATATTAAAATCAATTAAATTCTCATTGACAATAATAATTAATATATTCTTCCTTATTTCTACAAAATGTATTTATATGCGCGCGCACGTGTGTGTGTGTGTGTGTGTGTGTGCGTGAAAGAATAAAAAAAGAAAAAAAATGAGGATAGATAAGGAATAGTAAAAAAAATAAATAAATAAATAAAAATAAAAGGAGAAAAAAAAATAGAAAAGAAAATAGAAAATCGTCGTGTATCCTGATAAAAATAATAAATCCTTTCAGGTGTATCTGGATATAGTGAACAATATTAATTTAGCTCATGGGACATTTCGGGACAACAATGTCTAACACGGGATTCCCTGAGAAAGGTAACTCTGCCCAATCTAGATCGGTCCAAAGGATCGGAGAGCCGCAAACGTAACCGCTCCTTCGGACGTCTAACAAGGGAGGTTACAAGCATCGGACGCAGAGTCAATTAAGGGTTGTCGTTGAAGGCCACGTCTCTCGCGCAGCTTCAACGGGATCTAACATAGAGACAGACCAACGGGATCAGACGAATTTCCAACTTGTCCTATCTTCGAGTAACGACGTTGCTCGTTGACCCAAAATGATCTTTGTTTAAATCAAACACAATTCTCTTCTAAACATTCATCTAATCTATTATGACATCGATCGATTATCGATGATTATTTATTTGGATTTATTGTTTATTTTTTCCATTATTTTGCTTTTCTTTTTAATATTTTTATTATAGTTTAGTCTCACTTTCTCTTAGATAAGTTTGCGTTAATCCATTTAAAAATTATACTATCGATGAAATTTTGCTTCAAAAAATTAAGAAGAAATTATGATTGATGAAGTCTAATCTATTTATTTGTTTTAATCGTTAATAATGATTATAAGAAGTCATTGTAAAATTTCAATAATGAATGATAACAAAAACTTTTAATCGAAATTCTTTTTCTTATTTTTGTTTTTTTTCACCGACGATAGTTTCCCTTTTTTTTTTTTTTTTTTTTTCTTTAAATATAATATATTATACTTAGCATAATATAATTACTAATTATTAATCAATGATCATATTAAATTAATTGTAACTTTACGTTAGAAATTTTCAACGTTTCCAAGCAATTACAAATTATACTTCGAGAATATATTATTAAATTATATATATTGAAGTTAAAGTGATAAGTGATAATAATTTTATATTATTTTTTCAGTATAATCAAAATTTCGATATATAGAGAGAATGAGGATATTAATCGTGTAAAATTAGTAGATATTACAGAATATCCTTGAATTTATTCTATTCTCCTTTTTCATACGTCTTCTCTTATTCTATCCCCTTTTTTTTTTATCATATAAAAGAAAATATAATTAAAAACGAGCGATTGCACATGCTTGAAGATATAGAAAGTAACAGATAACATTAAAGAATGTTATTTCATTGAGATCGTGACAAACTATATTAAAATAGATAGCTGATACGTTTTGTATCATTTGATATGCTCTTCGTTTTATGTATAACATATATGTCGTTTAATATTACTCGTTTTTTTGAAAATACGTTTTCAACATACATGAATATATATGTAAATAAATATCTATATAGAATATATAGAATAATATTTTCCCTTTATATAGATAGAAATATGAAAAGGATAAAGGAAGATATAAAAGAAAAGTTTCAATTAATTTGAAAGGGTTTGTATTCTTTTTTTTTTTTTTTTGTTTGGTACGTGCCATTAATGGACACAATTGTACATATGTACAAATATACGTGTTTAAAAAAGAAGATCGTACGTGTAAGATACATACGTATGTCTAAGAAGTAAGAAAACGTATTGTTTGATTTACGAGGAAAGATATATATATATATATATATATATATATATATATATATATCGTGAGTATATCGTGAGAATAATAGTTAGACATGCAAGCGTTTCGAAGGCTGGGTTATAAATATGTTTCTCGCTACAATCTCGGTTTTGTTTGTTTTCTTTCTTTTTTCTTCTACTTCTTTTTTTTCTATTCTTTTTTTTACGTTATCTCAAGTATAACACAAGCAACGATTATTGAAATAAAAGAGAAGTTTGTATATGGCTCAACGATCACACGTATACGTGTACTTACTTGCGTGAATATAAAACGAACGGTGTTTGCCGAATACGGTCACGACAATTTCTCTTTTGAGTTGTGGATAGACAAAAATTTTCTTCTCTAAAGGATTAAAAATGAACGGGGATGGAGATAAGGGAAAGTACACGTCACCTCATGGCTCGAAAACCTGGGAGTATCTAGCGATCTTCGTTTGTAAGGCACTTCGTTGTGCGATAAATCGTGTTTCCGTAAATCGTCGAAGGGAAAGAGAAAAAAAGAAAAAAAGAAAAGAAAAGAAAAGAAAAAGAAAAAAAACCAAAAAAAAATAGAAAAAATTTTCGCACATCATATTAATTCGAAAAATACCGTTTCAGGTACCGTGTTAACTTTGTGCGTTGGTATATTGTTCGGATGGAATTCACCGACGGTCGTATTGTTGTTAAAACCAAATTCGCCAGTTCCTGTTACAATCTCGGATATATCAACTTTAACGGTTTCGTTGATGTTAGCTCAAATGTTAGCACCATTTATCAATATGTTTGCAATTGACAAAATTGGAAGGAAATATGCGCTATTGTTTTGCGGTCTACCAATCGTCGCCACTTGGTGTTTAATCATAGTCGCAAAGAGCGTCTCAGTAAGTATATTATTTAACATTTGATATAATAATTTCAATGGAAATGACATGTGAATTTTTCTTGTTTTTTTTTTTTTTTTTTTTTTTTTTTAAATGCAATCATCATCAAGTATATCAAGTCAATCATTGCATTAATTTAAAATAATAAAGAGATCTTAATACGTCGATATTTTTTTCCCTCGCGTAAACTCTTGCATAAATTTTTGTCGTACTAGACGTTAGAAAATATCTTTGGAATTTATTCAAGAATGTTGTTAAAATTAATATTTACGATTATTTACGTCAAATTAACATTTTACGATTTATTTATTTATCACGTAGAAAATCAGATAAGATATGTCATTTCGTCAAATTTCTACTCGCTTATGCGAAACCGTATAAAGGTCGATTCACACATTTATATTGGATCTTTATTTCATCATCATCTATCGATTCTTCGATCATAGAGTTTTTGACATTATTTTCCTTCAATCTCTTAATCAGTTCTTCAGTCACCAATCCATCGTATTTTTTTTTTTATGTCTGAGATCGTCGTAAATGATTTTTTTCTTTTGACTTTTTTTTTCTTTTAAATGACTGACAAAATTCTGATAAAATCTTTTGTTTATGATAGGGCCCGTAGACAAGAGAAGATTATTTTTTATCGCTTCGCCTATCTTTATCAGAGAATACTGAAAATTTGTTTACAAAAAATCTTTTGTAAAAAAAAAAAAAAAAAGAAAAAAGAAAAAAAGATTTTCTATTACCACAACTATCCATAACGATCATTTAACCATCTCAAAATTTACAAATTAAGATATGTACTATCTGTCGGATAATAATATTTTGAAATGATATATGTGAACATGAATGATTGAAATTGAACGACGATTGAACCTACGTAACGGAGATGTTCAATTAAAATGTGTGAAACGACCTTAAAGATATTATAGACGTTTTCGAGAATGAAAAAATTGATTGTATTTTTGTAAATTTTTGATTTTTTTCAAAAAGGTAATAAAGTAGGATCTGTAATCTGCAAATAGCGTTTGAACTAACAACGTGATATTATTAGTTTATCAATTTGTTTTATATCATTTTTGAAATATAAAAATTTTTTTTCATTTTCAAAAACATACGTAACACCTTAATAGAAATAGTTTATTGATAGATATTTAATATTTCTCTCTCTCTCTCTCTCTCTCTCTCTCTCTCTCTCTCTCTCTCTCTTTCTATCTTTCATTTGATGCTTGCAGGTATTGTACGTGGCAAGATTTTTCTCCGGTATCTCTGTAGGATTGGTTTTCATCATTACACCGATGTATTTAGGTGAAATATCATCGATAAAGACGCGTGGTGTTAATGGAACATTATTAGGCATCACATCTAATCTCGGTATCCTGTTGTCTTATATAATAGTACCCTATCTAACGATAACAACAACAGCCAGTATTTTTCTAATCCCATCGATCTGCTTCGTCATTCTTCTTCCTTTCATACCAGAATCACCATATTATCTCGCAATGAAAGGTAAAATTGAGGAGGCCGAAAATGTTTTAGAAAAATTGCGCGGTAAAATTGACGTTTCCGAGGAATTAAATATGATCCTTGAATCATTGAAGAAAAAGGATGAAAATAAGGGAGGAAATATGGGGACGTTGAAGGAAATGTTTATGATCAAGGGAAATAGACGAGCCTTCTTAATAATACTTTTATTCGTCACATGTAATCATTTCAGTGGTTACATAACAATGATAATTTATGGACAATTGATATTCAAAGAAACGTCAAGTAGAATGTCTCATTATACCGAGAACATAATCGTCGGTATTATATTGTTATTATCATCTATATTAATAATTTTCTTTGTCGATAAATTAGGTCGTAAACCATTGATATTCGTATCCGGTATTATAATTGGATTTTGCAATCTCACCATTGGTTCTTTCTTTTACGTTAAGGATTATATCAACGAGAATATATCTACGTATTTTTTAATACCATTAATAGCATTTATTATATTGATTTTCTTCTCTAACTCAATGTTCAATCTTATGTTGATCATGGTATCCGAAATATTCTCGATCGAAGTAAAAGCTTTTAGTTCTTGTGTCATTGGTATTGCCGGTGGTTTATTTGGTACAATTGTTAGCAAGCTTTATATTTTTATTTCAATATCTCTGAATTACGGCCATTCTGTTCCCTTTTATGGATTTTGTATTATCATTTGGATAACTATCTTTATATTATTTAATTTAGTACCGGAAACAAAAGGCAAGACATTTCAAGATATTCAACGAGAATTAAATAAATGAAAAAATATAACAGATCTTTTTATTTCTTTTCTTCTTCTTCTTTATCTGTTTTCTTTTTTTTTTCTTTACGACAATTCCTTAACGCTTGATCGAACGATTAATCAGACCAAAAGAATTTCCGTTCGTACGTAATCAGTATTCTGTGTTGTTTCAGATGACAAGACAATTTTAGAGATAGTGAATCGTATATCAGTGAGATCTTATAATCTTTTTTGTAAACCTCAGAAATTTTAATTATGTAGAACACATGTGGGATTTAATTTTCTTATATAATTGATTATCATTGTTAACGTTTTTATTACTGTATTAGATATATCTGGACGATCGAGAAAAATGATAATTCTTATCAAGATCTTTTAACATGTAATTTATTTTATTAATAAAATATCATTGAATAGATCTGATAATGCGTATATATCGAGAAATATTTTTTTCGTTGAGAAAAGAAAAAAAAAACAATCAACAAGAAAATTATAACAATTCGTTATTCCTTTCGAAGTTATTGATGTCAAATCAAGCAAAGGCGATTTGTACTTAAATACGACTTAAATTGTGTTGAATATGTCCTGAAGTGAGATCAATGATCAATGATTGTTGGTAAGTTAAATCGATTCAAATTGACTGACTTGATGATTTTTCACGGAATTATTCGTGAATGTGACAATGAAATTACAAAGGACAGAATTCAGGAAGGAATTTAAACAAAAAGTGTAGGAAAAGGTAAATGCTTATTATTGTTCGTGAATATGTTAGAATAGTTCGTTCGAAATATTTGAATGATCTAATGTATAGTCTTTCGTCCTGGTCGATCGTATAGATTCATGAATATTGAATTGATATTCGAAAGATAAATACAAGACAAACCACCCAGGACTTGTTTTGTTTAAAAGTCTACTTTCACCGTTTATTTATTACCTAACCCGAGATATTATCAAAGACAACGTGGTTGATTAAAAATCCTTAAGCTCGGAAAATGTTGACAATGTGTTCTTTATTAACGAGTATATAATAAATTTTCAAAGGGTAAATATTCTCAATAATGATATATTGCCCTTAGGAGAAAATTGGATTGAATCCCTTAGGATTGTAAATATTTTCGAAGGATACATTTTTATTTTTATAACTTTCTTGATAATTAATATATAGAAATTAATTTCTGATAGACGATAAAAATAATATTATCACAATTCCATAATTAACTCGAAAGTTAAATACTCGAATTTATTTCAAAGGAATGGAATCTTTATTTCCTTGTTCGTATTTATTTTTAATCAGTAAAGGGAGAATTTCTTTTTCGGTCTCTCTTACAAACGATAATCACTATACAGTCTTAAAGACATTGCTATTGGCAGAACCATTAGTGGTTGGAATTAGTTCTTCCAATTTGTACATACGTACATATATATATATATACATACGTATATATGTATATATATATATATATATCCTATGCGAATAGTATAAACAGATACCACTGTCTACTTATCTTACTTAGTAAAGTAGATTAACAAGTTTCCATTAATGCGTGGGAAAGTGTACAAAATTCGAAAAAATATTTCGAAGGCGAAATGACGTATTTCTTTTTTCTTTTTTTATTTACTTTTTTTTTTTTTTTTTTTTTTTTTTTTTTAACATAGATATTATAGATTATTATGAAGCTCGTTAATAGGTACTTATGGTGTATGTAGATAGATCGTGTCTCGATGGACGTGAACGGGAGGCTTTAGTGTCGGCTTAAGATCGTGATCGAACGATCCGCTCTCAACTTTGCGGCTAGATCCGTAGATGTAACGTCGCTGTCATAGCACAAAGCTCAAAGCGTATTCTGGGTGAACAAACACAGATATCCGCCTATGCATTCAACAACGGCCGCCTATCGACTGAGCCTATGCACTGACTAACACCAATTCCGGTGTGTCCTTGTGCACTGGCAAATAGAGTCCACACTGTGCATACAATTGTATCATCGAACCAAACACACTAACTACCACTGGCATACAAACAAACACGTTCTATAAACAGATACGCAAAGCTATGAATACTACGTGTATAACCTATAGCATTTCTGTCAGCTTTCTGTCGTTATATTTTCCTTTTTTTTTTTTTTTGTTCTTTTTCTTTTTGAACGATGAAGATCAGAATGAGAGAAGAAGAAGAAGAAGAAGAAGAAGAAGCAGAAGCAGAAAAAGAAGAAGAAGAAAATAAAAGAAAAAAAAAATTTATTCTGAAGGATTCTTTTTTATTTTTTCTTTTTTTTTTTATATATATATACTTTAGATACTCCTTATCGATTGTTTAACAAATTGTTATTCTATTCGTAGCTGAAAAATATTTAATAAATCGATCCTGTTTAATAAATATCTTCTCTTTGTCTTTTTCATTATATGTATCATCGACAAACAAAGTATCTTTAATATTTATTTTCCCGTTTCGTTCTTTAAACGTTTTACGATCATTTAATGATCGTTCCTTTTTATCGAGAGCAAAAAGAAAAAGAAAGAAAAAAAAAAAGAAGAAAGAAAAAAAAGATCTTGATCTGACTACATCATCATTCATTTCCTATTTGAAATTATTTTTTCAATATTATTTTCAATATGCCAATCAGCGTTAAGTTCTTTTTTATCATCTTCTTACAATTTACGATCAATTGATTTTTTTAATGTTAATTTTAAGAGAAAATTAGAAGGAAGAAGAGTTCATTGACATATATGACATATATATATATATATTTTTTTTTTATTGCTAATAATTCTATTCTTAAAATGTCGATTAAAAGTTTTATCTTTGATTCGTTTAATGTTTAATATAGATATCGAGTTACTCTATCTCTCTCGCTTTCTCGTTTTATCTCTCTCTTTATCTCTCTCTCTCTCTCTCTCTCTCTCTCTCTCTTTCCCTCTTTCAAATCTTATATACATAGAAACACAAGTTCACTTTCTCAACAATGTTGAGACAGTGAACTTCTGAACCTTCGAAAGTCAGAACTCGAAAAGGGCCAATTCGAAAATCTAAGCAATCAAATCGTGGAATCGTTGGTGGGAAAGGATACGCGTTCAATCGTATTATTCGATTGAAGTTCCAAGCGCGCGCGATACGATAGTCGGAAGTTAAGTTCCATTGGTTGGTCCTTTATTGGGATTAAATTCCCTGTAACACACAGCGGCCATCCCGTTTACGAACACTCCGGCGCGTCAGAGCCTGTTAAAACGTTTCTGCGGTTGTAAGTAAAGCACGAAAGCAATTAGCTCTCATTTGCAATTTGCAGTGCTGTTTGATTTAGACTACGGTTCCGGATCGGTGTGTGAGACTTCAACGTTCATGTTAACATAGACACGTACATACACACATACACACACAGACACACACGAATACGTATATATACATATTTATGTGTATATATATATATATATATATATATATATGTATATGTATATACGTGTATAAGTATATCCACACATCGAAGAACTAAATGAGAACAGATATCGTAGGTATACACACCAAATTAGCAACGACAGCACTTTTTCCACAATTTTCAATATTATAATTTGTTTGAATATGCAGATATCAGATACGAATATGTAACATGTAAATGTTAAAAGTTCTGATTTGAAGGCTAACGAGAGAGAGAGAGAGAGAGAGGGAGAGTTTGGAGAAAGGAAAATAAAAATTTACAAATAACCTTTCAAAAAATTTCAAAAAAAATTTACATATATATATATATACATATTAATTATTAAAATTAATTATAATATTAATGTTATGATTAATTTGCAAATATCTTTTGTTATGATATTTACTATCGATCATTTTTCTTATTTATGTATTCTCGTATTTACATTATGTCATTATCCTAAAGGGAAATGCCATAAGAAGATATAATTCCTCATAATTCGCAAAAGTAAAACGTTCACGTTTAATATCCAACATCGAATCATATAGGATGAAAGAAAATTGCAACAAATAATATACATATATATATATATATATATACGTATAAAAATTGTTTGTAATATTAATGCTAAGATTATTTACAGAAACACGTTCGTCATGATATTTATCATGATTATTTCTTTTAAACAGTCACATTTACATAATAAAAATCTTTAATGGGAAATTGCTATTAAGAAGATATAATTCATCAGAATTCAAAGAAAAAAAAAAAAAAAAAAAAAAAAAAAGAGAGAAAAAAAAAGAAAGAAAAGTATAACGTTCCAATTTTCGTATACGAATCCTTGTCTAATAGAAAAGAAAGAAAATTGTTGCAATTTTGAAAATGCGAGGCATGAATTGTCGAGGTCTTCATTCTCGTTATGGAAGAAAGTATTCCTCTATCCCGACCCCTCATCCCGCCTTTATTCTCTACCTGGTAATATGTTTATGGCGGATGTGTACCGACAAAATTGTATGAGAAATTTACATTGCGCCTCACCGTCAAACTTTTCAGTCGGCGTAACTTCTTCCAGCAAATTCTCTACCGGCATAACTCTCTTCTATCTGTTTTCTCTCTCTCTCTCTCTCTCTCTTTCTCTCTCTCTCCCTCTCTCTCCCTCACGATAAAACGAATAGGAAAAGTTTTTGCAAAGTATTCAGAAAAAATTTCTTTCCGTGATAACAATTCACTCCTGTCTTTCTCTTTTCTTCCTCTTCCTTCTCTTTTTCATCCTCTTTTTCTTCTTCTCCCTCTTTTTCCTCTTTTTTCCTTTTTCTTCTTCTTCTTCTTCTTCTTCTTATTCTTACTCTTTCTGATTCTACAAATTCGAATTCTTCGACGTAATTTTTTTCTTTTCTTTTTTCTTTTTTCTTTTTTCTTTTTTTTTTTTTTTTTTTATTATTTCCTTGTGAGAATAATTTTTGGATTTTAAATATATTCAAATGACTGATACTTCTATGATAGTGTTATATCTGATAGCTTGGAGAATTCGTAACGTTTTTATTCATGGATACCCTTAAACTTGAGAAATAAAAATGTAAAATTATATCATGAGAGTGTTATTGTTACGACACATTTGTATAAAGTCAGAATAGAAAATTTTCTTTGATCTATATCATATCGTGATTATATTCGACGATGATAATAACGTTTAAACGTAAGCACGATAAATTTGATCTAGTTTCATTTCTAAGCTAATTCAAGGTCGCCTTCAATGTCGGCCTCGAGGGTATTACGAGATTGGATAAACGAATCTCTTTGAACTTATGAAAAATGAATTCGAATGGATTCGAAGCATAATTTTACATTTATACATATTTGATATTGTAAGCAAAATTAATAGCGAATTGAACAAACACGCATTAAATAACATTTTAAAATCTTATGATTCAAAATTTCTGAATCTATAGAATTTTTTTATTTAACCTCAGTCGTTCGTATTGGCTAATTAGTTCTTTAATTAATTCTACGATCATCAACGTATATAGGTATTATATATAGGTGTACGTTTTATTTTATTTTATTTTTTAATAAGAAAGAATCATATCGATTTAGTTAATTAATTCTTTAATTAATCATACGATCTAATATGTATATATATATATATATATATGTATGTATTTTACTTTTCGTCTTTATTTTTTAATCAGAAAGAGTCATATCGATTTAGTTAATTAGTTCTTTAATTAATCATACGATCTCACATATATATATACGTATATATTTAAAAAAAAAATTATATATATATATATTTTATTTTTTTATTTTTCGTTTTTATTTTTTTAGTCAGAAAGACTCGTATCGATTTTTAATATTTCTTCTTGTACCTCGATCGTGTCCCCATTTACCGATCTTCTCGATATTTTACATGCAACACGATAGATAACGAAGTACGCGGTCTAAAAACCGTCGAGCTTCGGCTATCGTAAATCACAGAGTAACTCGAATTATACGAGATACTCTCCGGTAAGCGCGGATTGACCTGAAAAGTAGCGCGAAGAACGTTCATGGTAATACAATTTTCGATCGTTCAAGAGCGAAAATTTAACGCACGAACAAGTTTCGATTTGAAATATTCAAAAGGATTCTACTTTCCTTTTCCCCTATTCACTTCGAAAAAAAAAAAAAATTGTATATGGTTGTGAAAAGGAAGAACGAAAAATAAAGAATGACTGAGAGAGTGAGAAAGAGAGAGAGAGAGAGAGAGAGAGAGAAGTAAAATGGATTTTAAGAGATACAAATTTATGCGTTTGAGTGTGTCGTAGAACGGAAATAGTAGAATTTAAAGGTTGACGGGAAGAGATGGTGGGAGGGCGAGGAAGGGAAGTCTCAATAAAAGTTTTTACGATCAAACTCGTCGAGTATAATCGAAATGTTCGTAGACTTTTCGTAAAGGATCGTAGGAAATTGCGAGGTAATTAAGCGACCGTAGTATTGTCGAGCGAGAAAGTTTTATTGCTTGTAGCGTGTCCTCCAACGGTAACATACATAAATACCTGGGTACATAGACGGTTGCCACTTATTTAACTCGTCGTCGTTAGAATATATATATATATCTCTCTCTCTTTCTCTCGTTCTTTCTTTCTTTCTATCTCTCTCTCTCTCTCTCTCTCTCTCTCTCTGTCTGTCTCTTGACGAGATTAAAAGTCGTAAATTATTTTCCCTCCTTTTACGAGGAAAGAGCCCATTGAAAATCTGAATGGAGAAAAGTTTTGAAAAGGGATCTAAAGGTGGTATCGATATGACTTTATTACTTACAGCGTTTCGATACGTTTTCTGATTTATATCTTCTTTAATTTCATCTTTTTTCTTTCTTCTCTCTGTCTCTCTCTCTCTCTCTCTCTCTCTCTCCCTTTTTTTTCTTTTTTATTTTATCATTATTATCATTATCCTATTACGTCAATTTGAACAAAGTCAAAAGACAGTTTAATGATACCAATGAATTTTCTTCCCCCGAAAAAATTTTTAACAGGCAAACTCGAAAAAGAAAAAAAATTGAAAACATGAAATAGTTTCTTCTCGCAGTTAATGTTCCTTTTTTTTTCTTTTGTTTATTTATTTATTTATTTATTTATTTATATATATAGGAAATATTATGACGAGAGGATGATGAAAGGGGAGAATGGATTTTGATTTAGCATAAAAACTTGAAAATTGAACGGAACGAAACGTTTTCATACCGTTGGAATGGATTACCGATCGAGAAAATCGGATTATTTGCAGTAAAACAAATCGTTGCAAGGTATGTACATAGCTTCAAAGGGCCTCGATTCTGGCGTTCATATCGATCATGGAATTTGGAGGTAAGCTGGATTAAAGCCACTTATCCTACCGCAATACGCCATCAAGCTACTCGATACCTGTGCGATAAGCCTACCATTATGACGAATTTCCCAGAGATTTTTTATCGTAAAAGTTCTTCTTACTTTTGAAATAAAGAAAATTTCAAACGATTACGTACGCTTAAACGCACCGAAAGAAAGGCGATTTTTATGATAATTTTCTTTTTTTTTCTTTTTTGCATTTTGTAATTTATTTTATCGATAAAAAAAAAAAGAAAATCATTAAATACGCGCGGTAATGTGTAATTCGAGGATGTTTTTTTATCAAAAAAAAAAAAAAAAAAAAAAAAAAAAAAAAAAAAAAAAAAAAAAAAAAAAAAAAACTAAACAAATTAAAACAATCCAGTATTCTTTTGGAATTATCGATGTCGAATCAAGCCAAAGTAGATTTGTTGCAGTAATAGATAGTTTGCAATAATATCTCTCCTCGTAGTATTATCAAAAATTGGAAAAGAAGAAACAACAAAAACAAAAGTCTTTAAAGTATATTGAGAAAAAGAAAAACAATTTTAATATCTTCATTTAGTAAAAAAAAAACAAAAAAAAAAAAAAGAAATTACGAGCTACTGAATTTACAATGCGATTTTCTTAAAACGCCCTTCGACTTTCTTAAAACGTATTAGTAGTTTTTTTTTAATGATTAAAAGAGAAAGTTAAACTCTGACTTAAAAAAAAAAAAAAAAAGAAAAAATCCGACGTAACGTGGCATTGAATTTTCTTCAAGTTTTTGAAAAACACGAGTTTGAGAAAAGAGGATTTAAATTTTAAGACACAGAAGTGATATCGACTTCAATCGGCTTGTAACTTCGTCAGTTTTTGGAAATTTTCTGATAAAATTTTTTTTTCAATGAATATTCTTGAAATATCGAATAAAGATTTTTTCTCTATTAAAGAAACTTTCTAAGGCGTTTATTATATCCTTTTGCCTTGAGAACGTTTCAAGGATAAAACTTAATATGTTTCGTAATTTTTTCTATATATATATATATTTCTTTTTTTTTTTTTTTTTTTTAATGAGCTTTATAAATCCATCAAGAGGAATATATTAATTTCAAGAAACAAAAATATCATTTTGAATTTCAAATTATTTCATAAACTTCCGCGATCGGGCAGCTGTTTCTCTTCTATCTTGTATTCTTAACTTCATAATAAAATATCGAATTGACTTTTATATTAGCATAGTATTAATAAAAATGAAACGATCACACAATATCACTTTTTTTTTCTTTTTTTTTTTTTCGCTATCGTAACATTTATTTGATACGATCAAATTTATATACGTAGATATAAAGATACAAATACATTTAGTCTTGATTAAACATGATTATTAAAGGTTATTATTAAATGTTCACGACACATTATATACGTGATAAGTAAATCGACATATAAATTTTATTCGTGATACAAACTTCAGTAAATAATCATTTAACAAAGAGTATTGTTTCGCACTTAAGTAATACGTAATTATAGAAAGGTATACGCACACATACACACGCATATATGAAGACGCAAAGAAATCGTTACATATACATATTAATAGAAAATTCTCTGAGATTACAAATATTTTTTAATACTTCATTTTATATGCGTTTCAGCTTAAATTTTTGTAAAAACTTTTCACATAATTTTCGTTAAGAATACTCACTGGAAAAATGTTCAATAGGGAAAGATTATTAGATAATTATGATCACAACAAAGATTTATAATAAGTATAGAGGAAATAGATCCACGTGTCCTAGATTGCATCTGACTTGCATCTGGTTTGCATCTGGTTTGCATTTGGCTTGCATCTGGCTTGTCTCGATCTCGTAAAAGAGCCCAAAAGATAATGACTTGATTTTGTGCATGTGGCACCTTTTTCACAATGTGATGATGACATTAATCATGCAATATAGAATCACCGATATATCGATAGGCACTAGAATATGTTGAATGAAGTTTTGAAAGCATATTGTATAGCCTTCTGACTGCACATTTTCGATTTTCGTTTATAATATTTTCATATTCAACTGGATCATGACTTCGAATAGTAGCTAGACCATTACTTCCAATATTATTTTCTTCATTGTCATCATCGTCCTCATCGTTGCTATAATAAATACGTGTGGGATTTTTATTAGAACAATAATTATAATAACTTCGAATAAAGGGTCGATAACTTCTTGGTCGATTTCTTCTATAAGTTATAATATAATTGCTTGGATCAATGATGTGATAAGTGTTTGGATCACTTTCTTGGAAAATGCTTTGAGCATCATATTCATTTTTATATATTGGTACAGTCATGATTTATCCTTTTACGTTTTTATACGTTTTACGAATTACTTGGAAAATATATAATACTCGATGATATCACAAATTAGTTTTCTTCTTCTCACTGTTCTCTTACTGACTAAACTGAATCGAGTTTACGGTCGGTATTTATATGGTTGCAATGGTACGTGTTATGTCCAATCAGAAGAAAGCAAAAAAAATTTTAAGAGAAGGGAAAATCGTTTGAAAGAGGAAACAAAGAAAATAGTGTGAAAGATGGAGAGGGGAGAGCGGGGAGGGAGAAATGAAGAAAACGGTTTGAAAGAAGAGAGGGAAAGGGTATGGGGCGAAGAAAATGGTTTTCAAAGAGAGAAGGATAGGGGTGCGGGGGTAGGGGAGGGAAAAGAAGAAGAAGAAACTTTACAATAGTTTTACCATTGCAACTACGATTTTCGTTCTAATGACGGATTTTACTATTACTGTTTTACAATTTTCGAAATAATCACGTTAATAATAATGTGATGTTATTATTCTTCGTTTTTTTTTTCTTTTTTTTTTTTCTTTTTTTTATTTGCCTATTTATTTAATGTATATATTTTTATTGATGCGCGTGAGGCAAAAAAGAAGAAGAAGAAGAAGAAGAAGAAGAAGAAAGAAAAAATACAAACAAAGGTAAAAACAAAAGGAAAATGCGGAGATCGATCGATCGTGCGAATCGGATGCTTTTAACACACGAGAATGAGAACATGGGATATTGGAAAAACGAAGTAGAACTTTTCTTTTCGCTCGTCAAAGTGAAGTAAAAGAAAAAGGAAAAAGAAGAACAAAAAAAGAGAAGAAAATAAAAGGAAGAGAAAACGCAGAAAGCAGAAGCTATTAATTATTACCATTCGCGAGGAGCTTTTTGGAAAAAAAAAAAAAAAAAGAAGGGCAAAGTTCGAGCCGTTTCAATGAGAGAAAAAAAAAAGATGAAAGCGAAACTCGAGTACTAGTTATAGCATTTACAGTCTAATAAACCCCCATACTCCATCCTTTAAATTCTTAATTTTTATCACAACTATATACATACGTACCATCATTAATCTCTTTTGTTTTTCTCTTTCCTTTCATTCCACATCGGATATCTATATCTTAATCGTAGAAATTTTTTTTTAATGAAATTAAACAGAAAATTCGCCATAGTAAAATTTTTCTTAACGATCTCCTCCTTCATGATCTTTATAATCAAAAGTCTATGATATTTTAGGATAATTTTATTTTTTTAATTAGAAAAAGAGAGAGAGAGAGAGAGAGAAGAATTCATTAAAAAAAGTTCTATAATTTTATGTTTCGAATAATTTAAAAGTACGAAAGAAAATACTTTATTTATTTACGATTAAATCGAAAGTTTAATGATCTTTAATTTTTCTTACGTAACATACTATATATTCATAATTAATTAAAGATTTTAATAAATTCTGATTTAAAATATAATTAATTTTAAATTGGTTCTGATTGTCGAATTAACTCGTAAAAATATTTCATAGGTATTGAATAGTACGAAAATTTTAAGAGGAAAAAATAAAAAGCAGATTTTGTACGTTTCTTTCATCATTTCAATTTTGTTTCATTGTTTCTTAATCTTTCCTAAAAAAAAAAAAAAAAAAAAAAAAAAGAAAAACAATATTTGTCGCGTATTAAAACGTCTATGTAAACATATAACATGATTGATAAAAAGGATAATTTTTTAATCGCAAATAACTAGGAATAGAAATGAACACATGTAGTTGATCGTAAACGAATTAATTTCTATACAAATGTAAATTAAAATTCGTAAATGAAAAGACATTTAATAAAAATTTTAATAAAAATTTATCGAAAATTTTACACAACGACGATATAGAGAATAGTAAAATTAAACTTCATATTCATATAATATATAATGAACGTTAATTTATAACAAATGTCAATGTATTTATTAAATTTATTATAGGAATGTAAATTTATTAAAAACTATATACGTACATACATAGATTGATTATGTATTATACGAAGTAAACAAGGAAGAGATCATTTTATGTTTCCATATTACAATTATATATATATATATATATATATATATATAATATATATTTGGGTCAACTGAAAACAGACGTTTTTAATCATGTTAAAACAATTCGTTGAATTATTTCATTTCTGATAAACTATACTACTTCGTTCAATAATCTATTGCTATTACATATAGATTCATTTATTCGAATAGATATTATTTTCGAATAAATTTTTTATTTTTTTCTACACATAGTCAATGGATTTTCATAGTCATCGTCTCGTTAAATATGACCGATTAAGAAGACAGAGAACGTGAACGATGAACGTGAAGAAAAGGGCGAGAAGAGAGAAAGAGAGAGAGAGAGAAAGAGAGAGATAAATACATCATTAGAATGTTCACAATTTTAAAGCTTGTACTTTTAAAAGTGCTCGGCCATTGAGAGTTAAAGCTTCTTCTTTAATGGAAACTAGGACAAGCTTGCTTCATACAATGACGGAAGGAAATATCATGAAGGTGACGGACCTGAAGAAATAAATCAGAAATGAACGACCGATGAACTGTGAATAGTTAAAAAATTTAGTAGATATTTTACATCTATTTAAGATTTTTTATTTTCCCTCTTTCTCTCTCTCTCTCTCTCTCTCTCTCTCTCTCTCTTTCTTTTATGAATATTCTTGATCCAATAAGAATTCCTTGAGATGACTTTTTTCTTGCGCAAAAGGTGTACAGTAGTTTAATTTTTTTTTCTTTTTTTAATACTTCCAGTATCATTGCATAGAATCTTAATCAAATTCTGCTAAATTTGCAAAATTAATGATTAACGATAAATCAACGTTAAAAAGAAGATGTATTATTCGACGATTAATAATTATTGTTAATAATTTTTCTTTTTCTTTTTTCTTTTTTCTTTTTTTTTTCTTTTTTTATTCTTCTGTAAGTAGAATAACGAAGGGAATATAAAAGCGACGAAAAAAAAAAAGAACAAATAATTCAAGTAAGTAGATAAATTAATGTAAAAAAAGAAAAAAGAAAAAAAAAGAGAGAAAGAATATTACTTTATCCAACAATTAATAATTGTTATATAATAATTTTTTGTTCTTCCTATAAATGGATAATAATGAAGTTAATAAAAATTATTGAAATATTGTATGTAACAAAAATAATATAAATGTATTAATATATCTACGATGAAATAAAGCCTAACAAAGAGCAAGAGAGAGAGAGAGAGAGAGAGAGAGAGAGAGAGAGAGAAAAGAAAAGAAAATATATAATTTATTATTGTCATTTTATTCGACTGAAAATTATTAATTCGATGTATTTTCATCATCATTATGGAAATATTCGAAAAGCGAGTTTCGTACCGTAGGTTTAATATCTTCTGCGGTGGCAATAGACGAA
>NC_140823.1:1870000-1887500 GCF_050613455.1 Vespa mandarinia
CTTTAAATTGATCAATATTATTTTGTTACGTATATACGACGTTCTAGCTTATTGAAAGATAGACTTAAAAAAAGTGGACGTTCTATTCAAAATAAATATATAATACATACATACATATATATATGTGTGTGTGTCTATATATATATATATATATAAATCATTTGAATTGGAACAATTATTACTGACCTGTATTAATTCGTTTAACGGGAAAGAAGAAGAATTAATTATCAAAAAAGAAAGAAAGAAAAAAAAAAATAAAAAAATAAAAGGAAAAAAGAAATAAAGAAAAAGAGAATCAACTTTTTCAAACGTAATTACATAATATTATATAATTTATAAATATACACGTACCATATATATATACTTTTTGAAAAGAACGTCATCGATCGAGCCGATAGGATACATAATCATTCTTTTTGGATTCGTACGAACAATGCCAAGCCATTAACAGATATTCGTTCTACCATTGCTAGCAGTAGCCTTGATAATACTTACTCGCTTGTTGGAACGATCTACTGTATGCGATAATGAGGAAACTGGAACAGAACGCAGGCTTTTTCTTTCTCCCAGCTGATATGAAAAATCATTGGGCCTATGACGTCTATATAGTTATATAGTTATATACGAGAACATGTGAGCGAGCAGGCAAGCAAGTGAGCAAGTAAACCAAACAAGTAAGTAAGCAAATGAGAGAAAGAGAAAGAAGGAGAGAGAAGGTAAGAAAGAGAGAGAGAGAGACAGAGAGAGAGAGAGAGAGATAATCTGGAAGAAAAGAGTTGTAATAGAAGAAAAAGGGATAGAGTGAAGAGGGGAAAAGGCAGTGGAGAACGAATGGTGGGAGGGAGGGAGGGAGGGAGGGAGGGAGAGAAGGAGAGAAAAGAGACTCATGGTAGAGTAGAGAAGGATGAAACCATTTTTCCCTGAGGGGTTTTGCGTAGTCGGATTTTTCCATACATCTCGAAGCTCCAGCACCATTTGCTACTTGCTATCAGTAACCCCTCAATCCTTTCTCTTTCTCTCTTTCTCTCTCTCTGTCTCTTCTTCATCCGTCATTATTTCGTTCTCTCTCTCTCTCTCTCTCTCTCTCTCTTTCTCTTTTTCTTTCTTTCTTCTTCCATCTCTCTTCCTTCGTCCTTTCTCCCTCTCCGAACGAGCAACTCTCAACACTGTGCAAACAGCCTCGAGAAAGAAACCGAATCTCGGCTCGTAGCTGTGTAAATAGCTTGAGATGGCTCGACCGCCCCATCCACAAGAAAACCACCGCCTGGGATCTCATTTATCTATACTACCGCAAAGACGGCTATTGCTTGGCCAGTACCACGATGGAAGATGTGGAATGCTACGTCATTCATACTATTGGTGAACTCTCAGACGAAGATATTTTTTTATGCGCACTCTCTATACGTGCGTGAGCATTGCGCCTATCTTTCTATTTGTCTGTCGGTCTATCTGCCTATGGACTATAACATTTGATGAATTCAACAATATATGTCTTTATCGGGAAACTTTCTTGTATATTCTGTCAAGATCTTACTCTTATAATATCTCAACTTTCTTGGAGAAAAATATATATAAAAATCGTGGACGAGAGATGCATATATATATGCATATATATATATGTATGTACATGCATACGTGTGTGTGTGTGTGTGTGTGTATACATACGTACATACTTACGTATGTACATCGAAGACCACGCTTTTAAATGAAATGGAAATCTTGCGATCCTTCTTCTATGTCATGATAGATTGACGTATTGGAACGATGTTTTTATTTATCTTTTCGAATAAACGTTGATATCGTAAATTGCCTCGAAACTTGTCCCAATCCAAACAACGTTAATGTAATATTATTTATATTCAGGATTATAATTGATATCATTTCTTTCAATTACGTTTATAATTATAATAATCTATATAATTATAATCATTATTTTATTGGAATATTGAAGGATATTTATGTACGTGTATGATTGATTATAGTTACGAGATTCATATTAGATAGATTTATCGAAGCATAATTAAATCGATGATAGATCAGATATATGCTTATATTATGTAGATATATATATATATATATGTATGTATTTATGTTAATATTGTTTAGATTATGTTTATATATATATATATATCCGATCATGAACTTCTGGATTACATGATTCACATGAAGTACAGGGTTGCTTGCTTGCTTGCTTAGTTGGTTGGTTGGTTGGTTGGTTGGTTGGTTAGTTGGTTGGTTGCTTGTTTGCTTGGTTGCTTGCTTGCTTGGTGCGATGCAATAAACATCAATGCTTTCTTTCGCTTCCTGAGCACGATC
The DNA here is from genome assembly GCF_050613455.1 of Vespa mandarinia. NCBI lineage: Eukaryota > Metazoa > Arthropoda > Insecta > Hymenoptera > Vespidae > Vespa > Vespa mandarinia. The sequence goes on from NC_140823.1 coordinate 1,872,317, forward strand.
ATTAGGAACGGTTCCGGAGGGAAATTATTACTTGTATTAATGGGAGAGTTGCATGTTCCTTTTCGACTCGAACGGTCGTTGAATTTTTACGTATGAACATTCTTCCGGTTCGATCGATGCCTTGCCATCTATCTCTGTCTCACTAGTTCTCTCTCTCTCTCTCTCTTTTCTCACTTTCGTCGTTTCCTCATCCATTTCGTTGAAGCTAATAACGAGAAAGCATACTGTACCTTACAAATTTTCATGGGACTTTCCTGGAAAATTATAATAAGAGAGATAGATAGATAGATAGACAGAAAGAGAGAAAGAGAGAGAGAGAGAGAGAGAGAGAGAGAGAGATGCATTTTATACGTATGCATGTATACATAACGAAGTAGAGATTTAAATGGATACTCTAAATAATCAGATACGTTAGTCAATTAATGATCATACACGGTAGAAGAGGGTCTTCTAAAATTTCGTTCGTTCGTTCGTTAAAGGTGTTATTTACTTTGTCTACGACTAGAGAGAAAGAGAGAGAGAGAGAGAGAGTACACTTTGTAAGTTTTCATAGTTGACGTTGATAAACTAATGAGGATCAAAAAGAGAAACTTGGAAGGATTCGAATGTTCAAAGTACTCCGTCGAGAAATGTTGGAGGATGGGTGGCGAATGAGATACCTTGGATAGATGGAAAACGGAAACCACGGAACGTTCTAATTAGTAACGTTCAACGTTGTGGAAAGCAATGACTCGGATCTTTTGAGAGAGAGAGAGAGAGAGAGAGAGAGAGAGAGAAAGAGAGAGACAGAGTCAAACAAAAATACACGTTGCATCTGATAAAAACGACGGGAAGTCGGGTTATGAGAGGCCTATGGTAAGTACCCTTCTACTGCTTCAACTTTTCTCCTAATGTAGGAATGATTCGTCCTGTCGTATTCATGAGAGATCTCATCTCCGACTTTTAGACGCTATTTCCTTTGGCTGATTGGAAATCTCTTGGTATTATCTCTCTCGCTACATTTACAAAGAATAATACCGACAGTTATGTTCGCGGATATTTCAAGGCTAAGGTTATTTTCTTTTATATTAAAATGAATATTATGGTTTTTAAAGAGACAGATAAAAAAAGGAAGAGAAAGAGATACATAGATAGATAGATAGATAGATAGAGAGAGAGAGAGAGAGAGAAAATTCGAAAGAAAAAAAGAGATCCCTAATTTCTTGACTATCGGACTATTTTTAATTATTAATTCTTATAGCTTAATTGTATTAAATAATAATTACGTTTTTCAGTAACAAACCAATTTATTTTAATTCAATTTTTTTTTATTATATTTTATACAGATATTCGTTTGACAATCTTTCAGATAGAATTTGACGTAATTCGATTTATACCGATTGTTTTAAAATAATTCGTAAGAAGATTTGTCGATTTAAAAGAGTGATATTTTTATTTTAAGAAATAATAACACCGGGCAATGGTTAAATATCCGATTCGAACGGATAAAAAATGTTAATTATTTATTGTCTTTTTATTGAATGGGTAAGAGTCAACTTTGTTTTCTATTTTCTTTTTCTTTTGTTGTTGTTGTTGTTTTTTTTTTTTTTTTTTTTTTTTTTTTTTTTTTTTAATAGGAATCTACTATCTTTCCAATGACAATATATATTTATCGGTTTTGAAAAATTTGTCGGGATATTTAACGAGGAACGTCTTATTCAAAGTTTATCTGTCCCTTTTCCGCTATTGAAAGTTTTGACTAACCATTCGTTTAAAATAGAACGAAAGAGAGTAGAACGTAGAGAGGAGATACTACTCGGCTTTATCGAAACGGAGGGCAAGACTTACCTATATCAAAAGTTTGCACAGAGGAAGCAGTAAACAGTTTGACTTTCAAATAGCTTAGCGTAGACTGGAATATAAAGCAGAGCTTTTTTGGTTAGGAGGCAAGAGAGAGTGAAAGCCCTAGTCTCAGGTTTCAAAAGCTGATGAATATTTCACGTGACGGTTCGGTACGGAAAAGCAAAGTACCCGTCCTATTGTCCAGACCCGTGATTACGCAGCGAAACTCAAAACCTGATTGTAAACGATTTAATTATTGCGTGAGGTTGGTACGTCGCAAATCGATTGAACTTGATAAACGATTATTACGAAAGGAGCGTGATAAATAAATAAATAAATAAATAAATGAAAAAAAGAAAAAAAAAAAAAGAAAAAGAAGGTATACGCCATCATCAATAATATCCGATTAATAAAATTAAAGAGCGATATCAATCTAATTATGTCATCGTGATTCTTTTATTATTATTATTATTATTATTATTATTTTCTGTTCCCCCTTTTTTTTTCTCTTTGAATTTAATCTCCACGCCCTTTTCTATGTCTTATCGTTATTATATCAATTAATTAAAACATTTGCATATTTTACAATTGTTCTCTTTTACGTTTGTACAATTTTTTTTTTTTCTCAAATGAGTGATTCTAAGTGATCCTAGCAATAATGATCCCAGTAATCCTAATAATAATAAAGTTCATTTATCTTTTGATATTTATTTGTTGAATATTTTGTATTATATTTATAAGTAGTAAAGTAATTAAATTAATGTCGAACAACGACAAATAATTCCTATATCCATTCGTATTATAATTTTTTTTTCTTTATTCATTTTTTATCATTCAGACTACCATTTATTTCGACTTTTCCTGTTTATTTTTTTCTTAAATCTCTCGAGAGAAAAAGGATACCAATTGTCGAATTTACGACATCGAAATTATAGTAAATTGCGAATAGTGTTTAATTATATATCAAAATTTATGGAAAACTGATACTTTTTTTTTTTCAATAGATATCGTAATGAGTAGATACATCTATTCATATATCATTAAAAATTTCTCGATATATGTGTTTAAACGAACATTTTTTTTTTGTTTTTTTTTTTTTTTTTTAATCAATTAACAATTTTCTTAAATTTTTCTCTACAAGTATAACGAGTATACTTTGTAAATGTTTATCTCGGAATAACAATTATGAAAAAAATTTTTGAACGTATATTACTATATTTATCGCGTCAGTATTTATAAACATTTTTAATAAATTTATTTGAAATGAATGATCGATATTTATAATAAAATAACAATACTTATGATAGATATTATATCCGATTAATACAAAAAACGATAAGCATTCCAATATGAAATATATTTGTTTGTCAGGAATAATTAAAAATTTGTCGATATCTTAAATAAATATTAAGTAATTATAAAATGATTCAGATATAATTCAGATCTTATCCTGACATTTAATTATCTCGTATACCAATCACTTATATCACGTATTAATATTTTATTATATCTGTTTAAATATTAATCTTAATATTCTTAAATACCGATTAATTTATATTTATTAAAATACTTATCAACGATTAATAAAAATATTAAAGAAATAAATGGAAACATTTGATTTCAATGCCGGAAATACAATGATTATGATATTTATCGTTTATGTTTTTCCCTTTTTTGTTCATTCTTCTTTCTTTCTTTCTTTCTTTCATATTGTAGATATGATATCTATATATCATTTACGTATGTATTTAAAATCGCAAAGGAAATCGAAAGAACGTCCTTGAGGAATAATTAAATTCATTAAAAGAAGATATTCATATTTTTCATCTCTCTTCGAAGAGTCAACTTATACTCGTAAATAACCGCGTTATTCTGCGATAGTACACCGTGCAATCTCGTCGATTCGACAGGATCGAAAGCATTTAGTTTATGCGTCTCTAGGGATTAACCATTTATGGATCCCGTAGGATAGCCACGAATACGGGCCATGACAAGAGATTTTTCCGTGTGTCCGCACCAGAGAGATACGACCGGTAACCGTCATTTATGTAATCCTCCTCATCCTCTTCCTCCTCTTCTTCCTCTTCCTCTTCCCCCTCTTCCTCCTCATCCTCGTGACAAACACGTTTATAACCACTGTTTAAGTTCAAATGTAATTACTAACAATAACAATATATAGAGATATTAAAAGCTTTTACATCAGGTTTCATGTCAAATTAATTTACGAAAATTGTTAAACGACAAAATCATATCAGATTTAATTTTATTTAGATCCTATTATAGGAACTATCGTTTAGACGTTTTTTTATTCGTCGATTTTTTAGAAATCATATTTTATAACAATTTATCGTTTAATTAAACGATTTATAAAAAAAAAAAAACTAAAATATTAAATTAATATACGAAATGATATCTGTTTTCCATTTAGATCTTAATAGCAATCTTTTATTATCACTTTTGACAGTATTAAAAATAACTTTTTTTTTTCTCCAAAAAATTTTATCATATAACATATAATTGTTAACTATATATAATAAATGATTGTTGTGTACTAAGCGACACGTAAAATTAATCTACGAAATTGTAAAATGACAAATTAGATATTATTATTTCTCTCTTTGAACTCTTAAAGTACATGATTTAAAAAGAAAAAAAAAATCTCACATAACCGAGGTAACATTTAAATTAATCTACAAAATCGTATAATAGACATTTTCATTTTTCTTAATACGAATAATAATATTATAAAAGCTTTTATCAGTTAATAAGCAATTTTTAAAACCTATGGTACTTGTAAAATTTACCATAAAAAAAAAAGAAAAAAAAAAAAAGAAAAGAAGAAAAAAAAAAATTGTATCTCATTTGTTAGCACCTCTTAATCGATTGATAATACGAAACTTTATCTCAATATTTTCTTTCTTCCTTTTTTTTTTTTTTTCTTTTTCTTTTTTGGTAATCTTAACATTAACATTCTAGGAATGTTATTATCATAGAACGAGATCGGTACCCGGTATCATAGAGATGCGATTGCGAAGAAAAAAGGCGGCAGAAAGGAAGAGGATGATTCGTCGAAAGGGTAGAAGGGTGGAAAAGAAGTGAGTATCGTGAGTCTCGCATCAAACGGCCCATCCTCGTGTGCTCGTTGGATCTTATCCGAGACTCTCCAATTTTGCGGCAAACGTCTCAGTGAACTTTTGAACGAGTAGAATCGCATAAAGTCTGTGACTCGTGCTGCTTTGCTATTTGCCCTTCCTTTCTCTCTCTCTCTCTCTCTCTCTCTCTCATTTTCTTTCCCTTTCTCTCTTTCTCTTTGTTTCTCTTTCTCTTCCTCTTGGTTGCTTTTCTCGGAATCTTCTGGAGGTGGTTCCTAGCAGCATGATGAACGACGGTACCGAGGAACATCTCATGGGACTTTGTATAATAGATTCCGGATCGAGAACGGTACACACAGACGTATACTCTATTTCTTCTCTCTATCTCTCTCTCTCTCTCTTTCTCTCTCTCTTTTGGTTCTCTAGTTAATGCTATAGTCTTCTCTTTCTCTCTCTCTCTCTCTCTCTCTCTCTCTCATACACTCTCTCTTTCTCTTTTTCTCTTGTTCTTTCTCTTTTTTCCACGCCCTCTCTTTTATTTTTAGTCATCTACCTCATGGTACCTCATCGAGAAGAGAATTTGCGGGAAGTAAATTTGCCAGAGATCCTTTACTTTTCAAACGTATTCAAAAGTGTTCTTCAGTCATATATATATATATATATATATATATATATATATATATATAAATATATGACTGATACATATATGTATGTATGCATAGCTGTATAAATCGGTTGATCAATGAACCGTGAATTGTGAATCATTTTAATATTTAAATAAAAAAAAAAAATATATATATATATATATATTGATCGTATATACGTATACCTAAATATAAAATGTACAAGAGAACACGTGAGAAAGCTTAAATCGAGTCCTACGATCAACTCACAGGGGTTACCCTACACGATCCTTCATTATTTTCACGTAAGAGTCTAAGAGTTATGGAACTGGCCAAGTAGTATGGCTGAAACGAGTCCTTATACGAGACATATATAGCCTCGAGGGTGTCGGAGACTCTTCATTATGCCAGCCGCGTCATCTTCTTTCGTGCGGCTCGACTTCTTTATCTTGACTCTCCTCTTGCTATCTCTGCCTTCTTCGTTGTCGTCGCCGTTGACAACAATCATGAGAAGAACAGAAAGAGAAAGACAGACAGAAAGAGAGAGAGAGAGAGAGAGAGAGAGGGAGAGAAGTAAAAAGAAAAAAAAAAAAAGATTCTTGGGCGTGTGAAAAGGGAGAGAAAGTTCTACTTTCTTCTCCCCTTTCTTTTCTCTCTCTCTCTCTCTCTCTCTCTCTCTCTTTTTCTTTATTTCTTTCTTTCCTTCTTTCTCTGTCTCACCCTTTACTTAACCCCAGGGGGCAAGGAAAAAATCTCGGATGACGACAACGACGGAGATTCCATAGCGTATTTCTTTTGGTATTCGTAAAGGGTGTACCCTTGTAAAAGGGGGTCAGATAATGATAATGCGATGGGATTGCGGAGATCAAGAGAAGGACGCTTCTGACTATCGCGAACTCTGAATTCCCATTTTTTTTTCTTCTTCCTCTTTTCTTTTCTCTCTCTCTCTCTCTCTCTTTCTCTCTTTCTCTTTCTCTCTTTTTTTTTCCTTTTTTTATTTTACGGCCACAAAATGGCCCTTGGTATGTTCTATTTCTTTTTTATTTCCTTGATCAATGTTGACAGAGCAGATATCTTTAGTGTTTCATGTACGCGTGTCATAGCATTTTGAATTTAGATCGTCGTTATGATATACAATCTTTTTTTTTTCGAATCATTCACGTCTTTCACCGTTTAAAACCAAAAAAAAAATGAAAGTATCGATTTATAAACTATATTTATTTGTTTATTTGTTTGTTTATTTGTTCGTTTATTCGATATTCGATAAAGTATGATGATAAAAGAGACGTTATCTGTCGCAAATTTCAATATATTAGAATTATCATATGAATGACGTAAAAATTTTGTTTATAATGCTATCAACATTTTCTCCGATTACAAGATAATACTATAATATTTTATCGTATAATTAAAACATCATATTGGATTTTTAGTTTATAATACACGGAAAGTTTACAATACACGATTATTTAAAAATTGTTTGGATAAAAATAAACAAACCTTCATTATATTTGTATTCGTATAATACTCAATTTATTTTCATTTTAAATATTACTTGTTTGTTACGAAATTTAATTAAACATTCGAATATGTTCCATATATGTGTGTATGCATGTGTATGTGCATGTACATGTGTGTGTGTTAGCATATGTTAAACAAAATGTGAAATGTTTATATAGAATAATTTCATAAACATATGTTTTTAAGGGATTCAAATAAAAATATTATAATATTTATTAAGAAAAGATTATACCATTTTGTATATATATATATATATATATATATATATAATTCATAAATTTATATGTACTATAACAATTAAATTTATACATTTAAGGATCGAAATGAAAATATTATGGAGCTTATCAAAAAAAAAAAAAAAAAAAAAAGGAAAAAAAAGTTAAAAAAAAGAAAAAGAAATTACGTTATCTTATATATTATAGTTTTCGTATCAAACAAATCGATAATTTCGTCAATTACAAATGATCTCATAACGTCGTCCGATAGAAAAATCCATTTACGTGTAAATCAAATATACAATTTCAATGATTTTCAAGTATTATCTATTTTCCAATGTTAACTTAGAGAGACTAACGAGGTCTCTGGTCTTCAATAATTATTGGTCGATATAGTCTTTGCCTTTGAATTGGTAAAGAGAGAGAGAGAGAGAGAGAGAGAGAGAGAGAGCTTTGAAGATACCGTTGGTTCCAATGCGAATTGGATTCTATGCTTTTAATGTATGTAGCTTAAGGGGTTCACAACGTGGTTGGCAGGCTGAGCGATCGAGCGAACGAGAGCTCGAAAGAGAAAAGGATAGAAGAGATAGATAGATAGATAGATAGATAGATAGATAGATAGATAGATAGAGAGAGAGAGAGAGAGATAGAGAGAGAGAGAGAGAGAGGGAGGAGTAGAAGGAGTGTGGTGGGTTGGTGGGCTAGCGGTAGAGGGGAGGGAAAGGGGAGAGAAAGTAACGTCACATTAAACTAATGCATCGATTACGATCGAACTCGTGAAAAGCGATGGAGGACACATGTACCTAACGTGCGTATATACGAGCTTCGATCCCAATATGCAGGATTAATTATGTGAATTCCCCCTTTTCGTTCGTTGATATCGTTTGGGATTAAATTTCGTTTGGAAAACGATAACGTATAAGAGTTCGATAGTATTGTACATTATATTCATGTATCCATTAAAATTTACTACTGTATTTTACGACGATTAAAAAAGTTCGATACAATCCGAGGCTTGTATTTTTGAAATTTTCTTTCTTTTTCTTTTCTTTTCTTTTTCTTTTTTTTTTTTTTTTCTTTCTTTTTTACGTTCTTCCTTCAAAAATATGCCTCCTCGTTCATTTTTCTTTCTTTATTTTTTTTTTTTCTTTTTTTTATTGTATTATTATTATTATTATTATTATTATTTTTCTTTTTTTCTTTTTTTTATCCCGCACGATTTTATAAATGACTTTCATTTTGATCGATCACGTCGGATATATTTTACACAAAATTAAGAATTTGATTGAACAAGATTAACGCGGTTCGTTTGTTTGGTTTTTTTTCTTTTTCTTTTTTTTTTTTTTTTTGCGTCCCTACACATCATATGAATTGCAAATGGCTGACAATAAATCTTTTTTTCTTGGCTTTCATCGCTATAATCTTTCGTACGTAAAGCACGCAAAATATTCGTACGATAAGGTTTGTCATCTGACGCTCGTATTTTGTCTCGATCATCCGGTTTCACTTTAAAGGGAGATATAATAAGTTACAATGTCGATTTGTTTTTATCGTTGAAAAAAAGAATTATATGTTATAGATGAAAAACTGAAGAAAGATTTGGCGATCGGTATGAAAAAGTGTATTAGCTATTATAATAAAACATATCGATTTGTATTAATTCGACATCATGTAAGATAATGTTATTTTCGAATTGATCGTACGACAAAATTCAAATTTTGATAAAGAGATTTCTTAATTCATCTTTAATTCATTAATTTCAAATCTTTATGAAAATCAAAAAAAATCCTTGTGTGTCTCGTGATTTACATCGAATGAGGTATGACGTTCGCCCTAAAAAAAAGAAAAAGAAGAAAAAGAAAAAAGAAAAGAATAGAAAATTCACACACATGCATACGTACATATATATATATATATATATACCTAGATATGTACCTACCAATATTACTCACTATTGCCCACTTTATGAAAATAAGAAAAACGAGAGATCGTAATTCTTCCCTTTAAAATTCATTTCACCGTGATATTCTTTTTCTTTCATAAAACGCGTCGGCGAGGAGTAGAAAGTTTTTACTTCCTCTCTTTTTTTTCCTTTCTCTTTCTTTTTCTCTCCTTTTGATTTGTTTTTCGTTTTAATTTTTTATTTTCAACGCCTTCCATAACGAAGAAACGCAAGAATGTGGACTTTTAAGTATTCCATTTGTCCATTCCTCTCTCTTCTCTCTCTTTCTCTCTCTCTCTCTCTTTCTCTCTCTCTTTCTCTCTTTTTTCTTTTCTATCCGAAATGGCACTTGAAACGGTGAGATCAAATTAAATGAAAACAAAATGAAGGGAGAAAAAGGGAAAAGAAGAGGAAGAAGAAGAAAAAAAAGAGAACAAAACTAAACAAAAAAAAAAAAAAATAAAAAAGGACAGAAAAAGAATAGTATCAATTGTAATTTTGGTCTCGTTCAAGGACATATGATTTTTCCCTTTTTTCTTCTTTTTTTTCTTTTTCCTTCTTCGTTAAATACAGCTACGATTTTCTGAAAGATATAGGAATTTAAATTGCTGAGTCGAGTAAGAGAGAGAGACAGGGAGAGAGAGAGAGAGAGAGAGAGAGAGAGAGAGAGAGAGAGAGAGAGACGGTACACGTGCTTAACTTGTCTGAAACAGTCTCGGCAAGGGCGACGGCTGCCCGATTAAACCGGCATTACTGTGAGAGCAACGACATAATTACATCATTAACCCACATTATATTCACTTCTGCCTCGGTAACCTTGCACCACGGACACTCGGCTGAAGGACACCATCAACGAAGGAGAGATAGACGGACGCTGTATTTTACCTTCCGGACATATTAATACTCTCGTTGACAAAATCGTCCTTTAGATCTTTTGAAAGTTATCTCGGTCATCTGAAATTTTGTCGATATGGTTTCAATTATTATTTCTCTTTAATAAAACATTTCAAATATATATATATATATATATATATATATATATATATATATATTAAATGAAATTATTTATATAGAAATTAAATTGTATATATTTAATTATATAGAAATATATTTAATTGTATAGAAATTAAATATATATATATATATATATATTAGTTTATTTATTTATTTATTTATTTATTTATTTATTATTTTGTATAATATTAAAAGATATAGATATAAATACATAAATTATTTTATTACACACACACATATATATATATATATACATAATAAATATAAATATATTATATAAATAAACAAATATAAAATAATCCAAAATTAATTCATTGTATATTAATTTATAAAATGAGCGACACATTTGACATTTGAAAAATTTCTATAAAAATTTCTATAAAAAAAAAAAAAAAAAAAAAAAAACAGGTTGTTTAATAAAAAAAAAAAAAAAAAAAAAACAGGTTGTTTAATAAAAAAAAAAAAAAAAAAAAAAAAATAAGTAGAACAAGAAGAGAAATTAAACGAAAGGTATATTAAAATAAATCATTTAAGAGCTGTTCCGTTAGGATTTCATTAATGTGAATTCAAAATGCCTAAAGGATATAACGGAACAACGTTACGTTTAAATCTCTGAAACGGGTTAATAGATCTTTGCGGAACACTTACCTCGTTACACGTTATATAGTCAATGACTGTAACACGATTTACCGTCAGCAACGGATATGCCAACGCCATAAGCTTAGTTGGCATGGCCAGTAATCGTTTAGATCGGTAGCACCTACGGCAAAATCGCGCTTCTGCACGAAACGTTTCATGGTTATGATCTTTGATATCCATCGGGAGAGACGATATTTTCCTTTCTCTTGTGGTTGGCTATTTCGTCGATATTTCTAAGTGTGTGTGTGTGTGTGTGTGTGTGTGCGTATGTGCGTACGTGTGTGCGTGGGTGCATGCGTGCATGCATGTCTGCTTGCTTGCCTGCGTTCTAACGTTCTAACAATTACGGGATGTAACTTCTAGGGAGAACGTGCAACTAATGACTTATTATTATCTGTCGTTTATACGTTGTTATATGAGAGAGAAAGAGGGAGAGAGAGAGAGAGAGAGATAGAGAGAGAGGATTAGAATGAGAAAGAGAGGAAGAGAAACAAAGAGAGAGAGAGAGAGAGAGAGAATATATATAGGGAAGGATTTCCAATGAAGTTGTAAGGGATCGGTATCGGTGCGTTATTAGGGTGAGAAACGTGCCACGCCTATTCATTTTTCTTCTACTTTTCTTCTTTCTTTCCCCCACCCCCTTTCCCCTCTTCTCTTTTCTCTTCTTTTCTTTTCTTTTATTCCTCCTTTTCTTTCTTTCTTTCTTTCTTTCGTTTCTTTTTTTTTTCTTTTTCTTTTTTTTTATTCTAGTCGCGATCACTCCCCTTTTGCGATATTGGTTGTGTTGCGAATCGAATGTAAGTATGTGTAATGCTACTCGCGTGTTTCGGAACGTTTGTATTTTCATAATGGGCTGTGGAAATGAAGAAATTTTCTTCAACGATTTCCGAAACGTCTTCCGTTTCGGGGAATATTCTGCCAGGTAAATTCGTATCTCGTTTCTTTCTTTTTCTCTTTCTTTTTCTCTTCTCTTCTCTTCTCTTCTATTTTTTTTCTTTTTTCTTTTTTTTTTTTTTTTTTTTTTTTTTGTTGTAAATGGTTATACAATAGGATAGTTACGAAATTGTTATATACGAGTGTGCGTATGCGTATACGTATGTGTGCGTGTTTGTGTGTATATTATTAGTTCATTTTTATATGTCTAATCAAACGTATCTAATATGCCTATCACGTTGATTAGAGGATATAATATTTGTATATTATTTTTCATTGACATATGTTATATATTTATTTCATGTTATATGTTTATTGAAAGTGATCTATTATCGCGTTCCATATTATTCACGTGTTTCGGAAATGTTTTTAGTTTTATAATAATGATCTCTGGAAATGAAGAGATTTCCTTCTACGATATCGAATATGTCTTCCTACAGGAAATATTGCCCAAGTAAATTCGTCTCTCATTTATCCAATTTTATCTTTTTCATCGTTGTTTTTGATATTATTATTTATTACATTTTTTTCTGATGATATGAGCGTATTAAAATGATCGAGTATATGTATTATATCGATCAAAATATTTGTATGGTCAAAACAAAAAAAAAAGAACAAAAAAAAAAAAATTATATTACATTATACGTATTTAGTTAAACAGATGTATAGAGTATACGTGTGTTATGTTAATCGAAATATATGCAAACAAAAATTGTATTGCATTATACGTTTAGTTTATTCGTGTATGTATATATGTATGCGTTATGGTATTATGTTAGTTCAAAATTATTTGCATATATTTACATATTTTTATTGAAAATATGTATATATATATATAAGACTTTATAATATAGTATAATAAATATTTTCTTTTGTTGAAAAATGCAATTTGAGATAATCGTGAAATATTAAAACTTCGGTCGTACCTCCTCGTTCTCATTACGACGAATGAAGATGGTGGTGAGGGGGTAGGGACGAGGGGGAGGATGAGGGGGTGGTGTGGAGAGGGGATGAAGCAAGTTTCTACGGTTTCAAGATGGCGAACAACATCTCAGGAATTTTCTGTGGTACTTTCGATCGATGAACGTTTCTCCTCCGGCGAAATCCCAATTTCTTTTCTTTTTCTTTTTTTCTCATTTCTTTTTATATTCTTCACAGCTTATTTACTTTGGTGTAGCTTTTTTATTAAATGAAAATATATTCTCTTCGTCGATTTGTGAAACATTCCCCGTACGTGTTATCCTGATCTAGAAATAATTAATTTTATTTTTATTTTTCTTTGCATTGAAAAAATATTTTCCCTGTCTATTCGAGAAACATTGCACAGGAGTTATCTCAATTATGAAATTATTATTTTTATTTTATATCATTTCTCTTTTTTTTTCTTTTTATCTCTTTCTTTCCTTTATAAATTATATATATTACTCGCATTTAGATAGACTGTAAATAATAAATTATTTATTTCGTATTATCGATTATTATCAAAATATTTCTTCATAAAATATCTGACGTGAAGAAATGGAATTATACGAATTTAAATAAATTTTAATTTATCTCTTATGTTTCATTCAAATCGGTGTTAACATTAAATATATATATATATATATATATATATATATATATATATATAAATTACTATAATATAATATTAAATAAATTAAAGCATTAAATATAACTCAGAATATATTTGAGTAATTAGTACATTTAATCATATAAATATAATATAGTACACCATGATTATACAATAGTAATAATATTTTCTTTTCGTGTTCTATAATTTTTTTTTTTGGTTACAAAGAATCAAGTAAATTTTTCTAAAAAAAAAGAAAAAAGAAAGAAAAAAAACAAAATTAATTAATTCTTTTTTTTTTCTTTGAGATAATTCTTTACAGAACACTTTGCGATTATATCAGAGATAGGATCATAAAATGAATAAATAATGATTATAGGATATGTTAATTTTTTTTTAAATGAAATAATATACAATTATGTATAGTATTTAATATAGTTCATTAATACGTTATAAGAGCTATTAATATTTTGGCATAATCGTTTGAACGAGAGAAAGGAATGAGTCAGGATAGTCGAGCTTTGATTATTGTGAATTAATTTCATTGGAGACTTACTCACGTTTAATAGTTACCCGTCACGCGTTCGGCAAACTTTATCGTATTTCCCTCGTTGCAGTTGCACTTCGTGGATGAAAGTTCGCGCTACCTTAGAAGGTTTACAATGACACAAGCTTGAAAACTTCAGAACAGTTTGTATATTAACGTCCGACATTTGTTCTATACCTGAACAAATTGAAAAGTGATTATGATCTTAACGAACCAATCCATTTCTATCATAAATAATTATTTCTTTGTTTTGATCGTATCGTAGATAATTATTATATTTATTATTCAACGAACGATTACGATTTATACATTCCCGAAGTATTCCCGATCGATTTGACACGTCTCTTCAATTTGAAACTTTAATGACGAGTATACAAATGACACTAATCGTTCAAATTGTAATACATATTTTGAAAGGACGAACGATTATACTTATCGTAATCAAACATAATCTTGATTTTAATGATAAAAAGATAATAATAAAAAGACGATGAAACTAATCGAATATATAATGATTTTCTTTTCAAAAATTATTACGTTTATAATTCTTATCTATATTTATGACGTTAAGAATATCACATTAAAAAGGTCACTAAAGGTGCCCGATGTAGCACCTTATCCTTATCGTTTACAATTTGAAATTAGAACTCGATTTATGTTAAAAGGGGTTAAAGGAGAAAGAAGGTTGAGGATGAAGGGAAGAGTTAAAAGTTAACACGTGCAATTACATTAGAATTAAATTTATAAATGATTTCGAGTGTAGGTATTACTGTGTAAGATATATAATTATTTTTAGATATATCTTGGATTTAATTAAGCGACACGAGTAAGGAAAGTGTTATATGGTTATGTTATCTATCCCACCCTAAGTCCTTAAAATAAAAAATTAGGTTTCGTGTCGTGATATAATTTATAACGACGCACCTAAACCCGTAGATTCCCGCATGGGCTGGGGGGCGGGGGGGAGGGGGAGGGGAGGAAGGGAAGACATTCGCACATATAGGCGGTGTTCCACGTGTTAACAAGAAAATTCTTCGATAGGAAGAGATAAGTTTCGTCTCGTGCGTTTTAATACCTTGCACGCCTACCTCGTAAATTCTCTCATTAACGTGCTAACGTAAAATCTCATTCTTATCGTCTGCTTGATAAGAGTATGACGAATATCCTAACAGTGTTTTGTACCCTTATTCACACGAGTTTAATCTTACGAGTTATTTTCTTCCTTTTTTTTTTTTCTTTTTTTTCTTTTTCTCTTTTTGTTTTCGCA
>NC_140823.1:1892500-1895000 GCF_050613455.1 Vespa mandarinia
CGTCCGGTATATGACGTTCCATCGATTCCATTGTACCGATCTACATATTGGTGAATATTATTATATTATATTATATATATATATAAGTAATTCTTACTAAGCTTCTCTTAATATTTTATTTATGCGAAAATATATAACAAGTAAGGTATACCAATGAAGAAAATGAATGTGAATGAAAATGAAGGAAAAGGGGAAAAAAAAGGAAGAAAAAAGAAACGAAAAAAAGGGAATAACCAAAAATACAGGACAAGCCTGCATTATACTTATCCTTCTACGAATGATTACGGAAGGACTCTATGGGACGTGGATGGGTCCGTTTACATAAATTTCACGCACTATACTATGCATAACGTGGTACGACATCCTGGGGGGCTTTATTAAACCTTACATCACCATCACCGCTATGGCGTGAAAGGTTAAACCGTAGTGAAAGACATCCAACATAATGTATATATGTATGTGTGTGTATGTGTGCTATGTATGATTCTGTATATGCGTGCATATGCGTGCGTATGTATATATGTGTGTGTGTGTTGAGCAAGGTATCATGATAGAAAGAGAAGGAAAAAGTAAAAGAACGAACGAGTGAGTGAATAACAGAGAAAGACAGTAAGAGAGAGAGAAAGAGAGAGAGAGAGAGAGAGAGAGAGAGAGAAAGAAGATTATAAAGCAGCAGGAGGCAGAAAGGTTTCTTCTTTCTTTTTCTTTTGCCTTCAGGCTCCTCCTTTCTTTTTCTTTTTTTCTTTTTATTTTTCTTTTTTTTTTTCTTTTTTTTTTCTCCTCGGTAGTCTCAGGTGTAATTGCCAAGGGTTCTACCAGAGGTCGTAGTGCAGATCTTTTCCCTTTGATGTTCTAAAGAAACGCCTTTCCTTTTTAGCAGAAAAGATTCCGCATGCCTTCTTTTAGATGTATATAAGTGCGTGTACCAATACGAACGGAGTGGCCAGTCCAAGTTGGTTTCTTATCTCGACACATAAACGTGCTCACACTTAGGATATTTTCTCATAGAAACTCTTATGTACGATTCTATGTTAGGATTAATTAGTGTTACTTTTCGTTCGTTCTATTTCAAGATTCGCAAATGCGTACTTACGGTATATGCAACGGTATGTTCGTGTGTATGTGTGTATGTATATATATATATATATATATCATAAATTTTTTTTTTATGTGCGTACGCGTTCACGTTGTACATAAGATATTTTCATTTTGTTTAGTACATCTCTATTAATTTCGTGAATTAATAATAATTTGTTATTTTATGCAGCTAATTATGCATTTGTTTCTTTTCTTCTTTTTTTTTTTCTTGCACGCTTGAATAACAAATAATATCAGTTGTTTTGTATATACTGTGTCATATGTCATATTGTCAAATGATCAAATGTGTCATATTTTATGTGCATATGCGTTTTCAAATCGTATCACAGTAATAATCACAGTTTATGAAGGTAAGATTTAAAAAATATGAAACAATATATATACATACTAATATGAGAATTAAAATTTAATTTTTATAATTATATTATATGGTAATTATGATAAAAAGTATAATTTTAAATATACAATAATTATGTACGTACATTAATACATAGGAAATAATCAATAAGAAATCTATATATATATAAGAACATAAAAATTTATAACAAATTTATATTATTATATTATTCTAGATAAGTTATATGAATAGAAATAAAAAAAAAATGATACATCTAAGAACCGTAATAGAATTTTTAAAACGTCTTTTCGTAAAACATTGAAAATTAAATTTAATTTATAACACTTCTCGTCTAGATATATGTGTTACGGTTTATTACATATTTATACACTTTATTACTTTATACATACATATTTACTATATTTAAGATATATCATTTTTATATTCAGTAATAAGTAAAAAATTGAAGATACAATTTAGGCGACTCGTATCCATTTAACTAATAATGTACCTTATATACTATATACAAGTACGTGTATCTGCCTGTAATATGTGGATATATATATATATATATATATATATATATATACGAATCACGATGCATTCAATTTAGTCTCTGTTATACTTTTGAAAGCAAGAGATCGTACCTCCGTTGTTTTTAATATTTTTTTATTATTTCAGATTGCTAATGGGCTTGGTAAATTTTTGTCAAATGACAATCACCTGGGACAGCAATTTTCCATCTCAAATAAAACGATGTTTAATTGAATGCAATTTCCAATTTGAGAATGCACTATTATCGCCCTTCTCTTCATCCCCCTCCCCAGCCCGGTCCCTCGTACAACCTTTCCTCGCTCCGACAACACCCCGATCACATACTGCCGCCGTGTTCAACCTTCGTTCCACAAATGCATACCAACCGTGATTGTTTCTAAAGAATATTTCGTCATTTATTTCGAAATAGAGGAATATTCATATGAAAATTTATTCCATTTCTGTGAGATACCAAATATTGTCGAACGTATTACGAATGATCAAGGGAGCAAAATGACGATAATTCCCTCA
>NC_140823.1:1900000-1937500 GCF_050613455.1 Vespa mandarinia
GATAAATTATATATTATTTTCTGTTATGATATTATTTATATTAATTATGATATTGATAGTAATTCATTGAATTGTAATAAACATATATCGTTGAGAAATAATTTTAATTACGATATTTAAAATTCGTCAATTTGAGATACAATAAAGGAATGAGTTTTTTTTCTTTCTTTCTTTCTTTCTTTTTTTTTTTCGTTATGAAAGATATTAATTTATATTATTGTATCGAATCATAATCAATGTAAATTCCTGAAAGTTTATATTTATTTAGATAAGATTTCTTTAATCATAGACATGAACATTGTAATTTATCAAATTGTCGGGTTTCGTAATATTATTATTTCTTATTTCTCTTTGACAATATGTTTTTAAAACAATTGGTATACTTACAGAAAATGTTAGAGACGAGTAAATCAATAACTGTAAGAAATAGAATTTCTATCAGAACTTTGACTTGATGATGAGATTTGTCAGTTTGTCTAGAGACTTTATGTCTCTCGTGTTGCGCGAACAGAACAATCGTATTCGTGCTTGTATCACTCGGTGTATATGTCACACGGATCACACAGGTGGAACCAGTCTGGTTTATGGTACTTCACGCGAGTTCCATGTACGTGCCTATGTACATGACGCGTGTATACCCATGTGCATGCGTGTAAACCACCCTCCGGTATATTTCATGTATACTATATCGTAGTCTATGTAGACGCTTTGCTCTATGATTTGAAAAGTTTAACACGCGATATATGTGCACTAAAAAGAAAAAAAAGGGGAAAAAAGGAAACAAGGAAAAAAAAATTATAATCATCGTTAAAAATAATCGTTTGGTAAATAATTGATTTTCTATCGTATATCTTACTAAATAATAATAATAATAATAATGTCAATTATTATTATTATTATTATTCAAGTGCGAACTGTCGAAAGGTTGAAATAATATTTGAAAAAAAAATTCTTCATTTTTGAGATATCATAAAAATATATAAAAAAAGATGAACGTACACATATAAACGCAATAATATATGTATGATTTGAATGAATCGATTATTCAATGTTTTCGTATAGGTAATATTTTCGAGTGGCAAATAGTACAATTTTTTTGACATATATCCGATTAACAAAATCGTCGTTTTTATCTAAACATGTAGTCAACGTTAAGCTAGTATTAAAAAGAGAAAAAAGAAAAAAAATTCCTCGAAAAAGTCATAAAAATACAAAATACATATATATATATATATATTTATATAGACGTATCGTGTGTGTAAATAATATTTTTTACATTTTTCTTTTTTAACATCCAGTTACAACAAAATTATTATTATTTATCCGAGCACTACTAGTCAACATTGAAATAATATTTTGAAAGAAATTATTCATTGAGTTATCAAAAAAAAAGAAAAAAAAAAAATATATATATATATATATAAAACACGAACGTACATTTATATAAATCCAACAGGAATATATGAATGTATCTATAAATATATACGATGTGTAAGAATAGCGTGAAAGATTAGATTATTCAATGTTTTTCATAGATTATAGAATCCTCGAAGATTATGATTTTAAATGAGTCCATAGAAGTACACCCGATATATATATATATATATATATATATATATATATATATATATACATATATATATATATATATATTGTGGATATAGGTAGGTAGTCGTATATCGGTGTCGGAGGGTGAACAGAAGCGTGCAGAATGGACAATAGGCGTGGTGAACCGCGACTACGGCGAACGTTTCGGCGACGTTATTGATTTTCGAAATTTATAGGTGTCATAATGCAACAAATATTTGTAATCTTCTCTGGTGCAGCTGGACGATCATGGACGTGAATGGAAAAGCCAGTGGAATGGGTTAACGGCGAGAGAAGGGAGAATTGTTTGCAACGAAGAAGCAACTGGAAAATGGTATATGTGGTACATATACATACACACACATACACACACACACATATATATATAAAATATATATACATACACACATACATATATGTACATATGAGTATAGATGTGTATATAGATGTATGAATCGTATGTTGTGGAATTTGCATAAATGTTGTTCATATATGGACTCATGCACGTATGTATATACAATCTATATACATTTTCATATACATATGTCTATCCTATAGCTTAACCATGCGTTCACTAAGTCACGCTATTTCATTGTAACGGACGTAACGTCTGCGTGCTTCTCTTTTTAGACCTCCAACGGCATCGACCTTTTCTTATCCACTTCTTCTCCTTCTTCTAGGAAGACCGATTAAAATGTTCCATTGTATTTTTTATCTGATGGTTGAATATATATATATATATATATGAAATCGTTCAATAATCGCAATATTATCTATTATTTTAATATTCATTGTCTCGATATTATTCATAAGTTCTATTTTACCTGATATTACATTCCAGTTTACCTCCCTCACATATTATCATCTTTGTCATTATTATATTAATTTGATGACTATTATTATTATTATTATTATTATTATTATTATTATTATTATTATTATTATTATTATTATTATTATTATTATTATTATTATTATTATTATTATTATTATTACTATTATTATTATTATTATTATTATTATTATTATTATTATTATTATTATTATTATTATTATTATTATTATTATTATTATTATTATTATTATTATTATTATTATTATTATTATTATTATTATTATTATTATTATTATTATTATTATTATTATTATTATTATTATTATTATTATTATTATTATTATTATTATTATTATTATTACTATTATTATTATTATTATTATTATTATTATTATTATTATTATTATTATTATTATTATTATTATTATTATTATTATTATTATTATTATTATTATTATTATTATTATTATTATTATTATTATTATTGTTATTATCGATATATATATATATATACATATATACATATATTATTATCATTTATTATATTAATACGATCTAATTCTATTATTACCATCATCAACATCATTATCATTATTATTATTATTATTATTATTATAGTCGATTAAAAAAATACAATAAACCAATAAATAGGAATTGTTCAATCCCATTACGTAATATCGATCATTCAAAATACATTAAGTTCGTATAACAGGACACAAAAATTATAACTTGTATTTTTTTAATACGATAAAAAATAGAAAAAAGGATTTTTATAACAACGTGATATACACGATGTTCTATCTGAAATCTTAAGTTGAGGATTTTAAATAATTATTTTGTTTTTAATAATACAAAGTGATATATTTTTGAAAACAAACTTGCAAAGGAAATGAAGATGATATGAATATTGTAAAGAACCTATGTGTATAAAATGAATTCATGTGACATAGAATATTTATTCTATACTTATATATGAGACTCATTATAATAGCTTTTAAAGAAAATCATTGTATCATTCCTATAATATTTCTATTTAATTATTTAAAATTAATTATTTCATAATATAAAAAATATGTTAATCTATTGAAATTAATTACTTTCTTTATTCAAACGTCGGAGAAATTTTATATCTATTTTATATCGTTCCTCATTTTTCAATGTATTATATATATATATATATATATATATATATATATATATATTATTTCAAAACTATGTTATCATATTTCAAATGTCTAAGAAATTTATATTCGAGAACTGTCGTAGTTTGTATTGTAAGAAAAGCATTTGGTTTTAAAAGGAGATATGAAAACGGTTAGATTCGCGAGAAAAAGGGAGAAAAAGAGACACGCAAACACATACACATACATACATACACACACACACACACACACACAAAACACAAAACACACACATATAGTCACATAAATACACAGCAGGCATATATATAGAAACAGAATATGAGGAAGTAGATGAAGAAAATGTTGGTCAGCCTAGTAGAAGTCGTTTTATGCTGACCCGCATACCGTTTCGTATAACTCAAAGAGAGAGATAGAGATAGATAGATAGAAAGAAAGAAAGAGAGAGAGAGAGAGTGAGAGAGAGAAAGAGAGAAAGAGAGAGGAAGAGAGATCTCGTATTTTCCGAGATCATCCGATCCTCGAGGAAATTGAACCATTCCCAGGGTGTATATTTTATAAGATGCCTTAGCAAACAGGGATAGACCACTCGATGTGTTTACCATCCTTCTGATACCGTTCTTCCGTTTCCTTTCCCTTCCTTTTCTAATGCACTACTTTTTCGTGTTTCCTCAACGTACTCCGATCTCTTCTTACCGCTTACAATGTCCTTCCCAGGATCGTAAGCAAAGTTTAGCAAGTGGGAAAACGTTGACCGATCGAAACGGAAATGGAAACGTAGAGAAATGAATTTTATCAACAGAGAAACGATTCCTATGGTGTATTAAGTTTGCGAAGATCGTTTCGTGGTAAACGAAATAGGTTTCATGCGAAATTTTATGGATAACTCTCTCTCTCTCTCTCTCTCTCTCTCTCTCTCTCTCTCTTTTCCATTTATCTATTTATCTTTCTATCTTTTTTTTCCTTTGCTAGATAACTTTAAGGAATGGATCTTAGAATTTATCAAGAGTGAGAGAGAGAGAGAGAGAGAGAGAGAGAGGGAGAAATTTTCAAAGCACTTTTGGATAAATCGACACACGTTTTATCGTATATATTAAATATTTAGTTTTCATACAATACGTGTAGAAAGAAAAAAAGTGAATTATTTATTACAACGAAATCGAACAGATCGATGAGAAATAAAAATAAAGCCGACATAATTTTATTTTTGTTGCTTGATCATGATAGAAGAAGAAAAACAAAAAAAAAAAAAAAAAAGAAAGAAAAAAAAAAAAGAAAAAGGAAAAAAAGGAAAAAACAAAAACCAAACAGATTCATAAATCTTAAATCGAAACTAATTCACCATCGAATAATTCTCGATGAATCTTCATTGTAATTAATTAACGTAAGATTTGACAATTAATTTGTTAATCAATGAAAATGCGAATTAACGAACATTATTATCTATGGAAAATAAACACGTAAATGTATTCTTATTTTTTTTTATTTTTTCTTTTTTTTCTTTTTTTCAATTAATTATCTCCGATAAGAAAAATAAATGTTATTCTTGATATTAAAGATATATAATAAATAACAATAAAATCAAAATTTTTTTTATTTAACGAATAAATTGAAATTGAAAGAAGAAAAGAAAATCTCATTTATTTTTACCCTTGTCATTAAAAAAACGTAACGTGTACGGATTAATTCTTTTTTTTTTCTTTTTCTATTTAAATCTCATCTCTCTCTCTCTCTCTCTCTCTCTCTCTCTCTCTCTCTCTCATTCCCGTAAAATAGTTTATTATGAATAAAAAAAAAAAAAAAAAAAAAAAAAAAGAAAAAAGAAAAAAGGAACATAAGTACATACTTATATACTTGTACATCGTTCCGCCTGTATATTTTCAACAATGAAACTCGTTGCTAAAGCATTATTTAAGTTTACAAGTGGCAAGCTTGAGTTTCATTCGTTTCTAAAAACACTCATCTCGTTTAACAAACTCCGCCAAACATTGAATCTAACAACATTGAGAAATTTCAATCTTCCTTCTTGTCTGTTGATGAATATCACAATGATAATGTTTTCTATCACCATGGAAAATATATTTATCATTTATAAAGAAAAAAAAAAAAAAAAAAAAAAAAAGAAAAATACAATTAAACATATATAAGAGGATAAATTTAACTATTAATACGTCTTTACGATAACCATAGAAAAGTTTTCACCGATAATATATAATCTCTTATATCTCTAACGTTGAAGCTTTTAAAAACCTGTTGGTCCAGAATTGTTGACTTGTGATTGTATATATACATATATATATATACATATATATATATATATACATATATATATATATATATACATATATATGTATATATATACATATATATATATATATATACATATATATATATATATATACATATATATATATATATATATATACATATATATATATATATATACATATATATATATATTTTATATATATATATATATATAAGAGGAAAATATATAAGTTTGCCAAATGCTCGTAAAACTCATGCTAAATACACGCTTTATGCGAGTAATAATAAATTTATATCTAGCAGGGGTTATAAAAGAGGATACTATACTACTGAAAGTCTTCTCTCTCTTTCTCTCTCTCTCTCTCTCTCTCTCTCTCTCTCTCTCTCTCTCTGTTTTCCTTACTAACTCTCTCTCTATCTATCTGTCTATTTATATCTCTCTTTTTTTTTCTTCTCTCATTTTTCTTTATAATTCTTGCCTTGTTATCGCTTTTAAGCTTTACAGAAGATGAAAAAATTTATATAAGTTTCTTTTCTATTTCAATTCATTAAGTTTCAACGAGAGACTTGAAAAAAAAAGAAAAACAAAAAAAAAAAAAAGAGAAAAAAATATTTTAATTAATATCCTGCATTTACTTTTCTTTCTCTCTTTCTTTCCTCGTTGACGCGCTTTTTGTTTACCTCTTAAATTTAGAATTTCTTTTATATACGTAGTCGAGTGTCCTTATATAAATATATGTATATAAATATGTTATATAATTATAGTGTATTTATGTAAAGGTATTTATATTAAGTACTTTTAAATTAAAAAAAAAAAAAAAAAAATAATAATAATAATAATAATAATAATAATAATAAATTTAATTTAAAAATATACATTTATACAGTATGTATAATAATTATACTACATATATATATATATATATTATATATAAAATATTTTATATATAATAGCATATATTTATATTTCATTATAATATATTTATATTATCATAGCACATTGTATTATTTGTTGTTATTTAATATCCAAGAAAATTAATTATATGTGAAATTCAATAAAGTCTATAACGAACGATATATAGAACAAATCTTTACGAGAGCATTTTCACGAACAAAAGTTCGATAGTAGGAGAAAGAAGGATACTGTAAGAGGGAGGATATGTAGGATAAAAGAACTGAAGTGTGGTTCATATAGAATAGAAAAAAAAGAGAGAAAAAGAATAGAAAGGAAATGGAAATTAATGTGATATTTTATCGAATATCAAGAATGATACTTTAGAGGAGGATTGTATATTACTGTTGAGGATCGTGCAACATTATCTGCACGATTGACCAACGATCAATGATGTACGCAATGTCTCGTACTTTTTCCTACTTTACTATACCAATCATGAAACTTTACTCGAACATGAACCTTGTCCTATCTAATTTCAACCAAGGAAATTACTTTTCGTATATTATGATCTCCATTGAATTTGATCTCCTTTCATAGAAATTGTTGACATCATTTGAAACATTAAATTTATAATTCAATGATTCTAATAAAACGTAAAGGATAGATAATTCTTTTTTCTTTTTTTTTTTTTTTTTTTTTGCTTTTTTGCTTAGATCTCGTTTTCATATATTGCTATAAATTGTATTTATCAAAAATATATTTATTATTTAAATATACACTGATAATTGTATTAATGTAAATATATTCTTATAACACTTATGTAAGTGGATTCTTTTTTTTTTTTCTTTCATTTATGTTCATTTCAAATATACTTATGCTACTAAGGTATACACATATATATATATATATATTTTTTTTTTTCTTTCAGATTTAAATAATGAACTAAAGATTTCTTCTTCTTTTTTTTTTTTACAACAAATCAAACATAAAATTACAATATACTGTTGATATAATCATATTTAAAACTTTAGATATGAAATCCTTGCAGGCAACCACGGCCTTGATCTCATATAAATTCGATAAAAAAATCTTCAAAACGCAATGATTATTTTATATCCATATACATATATACATATAGAAGATTTAATTTTTCATGATATTTGATAAAAATTCTTCCAAACGTAATGACTATTTTATATATATATATATATATATATATATATATATGTGTGTGTGTGTGTGTGTGTATGAGTTTTAATTTTTCATGATATTCGTAGCTCTGCGTTTATTTTACAACTCCATCAAATATATATATGTATATATATATAGGGAGAGAGAGAGAGAGAGAGAGAAAAAAAGAGGAAGAGAGAGAAAGAGAGAGAGAGAGAGTACGAAATTAAAGCGCAACGCGAAGCGATCTTTCCTCGAGCGATGAAAGACAAAGAGGAAGAAGAGAAGTGGAGAAATCTGACGGGTTAGGGAAAAAGGAAAATGGTAGGTAGGATTCGCGGATAGGAGCTAGATGGTAGATGGGATAGGGGGTAAGAGAAAAGGGGTTGACGAATATTTATGAACAGCTTTTCCGAACTCGGAGTAAAAGTACTTGTGACGCATGTCTGACTCCGTGAACTGAGGACGACGAGGACGACAACTACGACTACGACACTAAGACCATAGGATGTGGGAATATCGCGATAATAGTTAAAGCAAACAAGACCGTGTTTAAACATTTACATTGGAAGTGAAGTAGAACTTACTGTTTCGTTTGCCCTGCCGCGAGTTATGCCGGAAAAAGCCGGAAAATAGTACTGACTTGTAGAAGTGAAACCCGATGATGGCTGCCTAGATTCGCAGTAGAGTGAGTCATTATAAAATTCGACAGTTAAATTAGTACGACGATTTAGTTTAGTTGTATTAAAATATGAAATGATGATTGAGTTTGATCGACTATCTTTCTTTTTTCTTTTACGCGTATTCTTTTGTGTCTCTTTCTTCTTCTTATTTTTTGTTTTTTCTCTCGTTTTTTTCTTCTTTTTTTTCTCTCTTCTCTTTTTAGTCTCTCAACGATACGAGGATTCATACGAAGAATTGTACAAAAAAAAAAAAAAAAAAAGGAGAAAAAAAAAAACCAAAAATATTTGCTATTCGTATTAAAGTCAAAAATGATATTCCTATGTTCTTTAATCCGATTCGAAAAAAAAAAAACAAGAAAAAAGAATGAAAGATACGTGAAAATAACGAAATGATAATGCTCGGATCATTAGAAATGATCATGATCGATCAATTATATCTTTCGACGTGACTTCACGTTCTATTAAATTAATCTTATTCCATTTTAAAGATTGAAGAAAAAAAACAAAGGATTATACTGAACGGTCATTTGATTTTGTAAAGAATAATTTGAGATTAAAAAGAGAAAAAAAAAAAAAAAAGGAAAACAAGAGAAAAGAAAAAAAAAGAATCATCCTTATAAGAACTTTTGAACCACTCTAAGTATAAGTTCATCTTCTATTTCGAAGGATATTCTATGAAAAGATTTAAATACTTGAAAAACGGAGAGAATGTTCCATTTATATTCACGACTTTCCTTCTCTCATCAGTCTCATTCTTGATTTCTGTAGGAACGGTTAAATGATCAACAATAAGAATTCGTTTCTTCCAAAGACCCTATTGCTGTTTATTCTCGTTTAAGATTTTGTTCTTTAATTGGTGAATTACATTCATTGAGAATCATGGATAAAATTTCGACAGAAAGAGAGAGAGAGAGAGAGGGAGAATCTTCTTTTCTTTAAAGTTTGTCGTTCTCAATAGACCTTTGTTTGATTGAAAGAGAAGAAACGACGAAAGATTTTATTGTTGCATAACTACGTTTAGCAATATATATATATATATATATATATATATATATATATATATAGAGAGAGAGAGAGAGAGAGAGAGAGATATGTAGAGAGAGAGAGAGAGAGAGAGAGATATGTAGAGAGAGAGAGAGAGAGATATGTAGAGAGAGAGAGAGAGAGAGAGAGAGATATGTAGAGAGAGAGAGAGAGAGAGAGAGATATGTAGAGAGAGAGAGAGAGAGATATGTAGAGAGAGAGAGAGAGAGATATGTAGAGAGAGAGAGAGAGAGAGAGAGAGAGATATGTAGAGAGAGAGAGAGAGAGAGAGAGAGATATGTAGAGAGAGAGAGAGAGAGAGGAATATATCGGATTGTTTTTTTATCAGTATTGTTTCTTTAAGATATTATACAATCGATGTTTACTATGAATTTATGACCGATTGATCGATTTATCTTTTAGAAAATAATTAAACAATTTTTGTATCCTTTTGAAGCGAGCAAAAACGAGAGAAAGAGAAAGGGAAAGGGGAATATATTTTGATAAAGTAAAATAAAAGAATTTCTCCTACGATTTTGCTCAACGAACTAATCCAAAATAAATTCTCTTTTACCGTCTAGATAAATTGAACGTATATCGTAAAAGCCACTGAGTGGTGGGCGTGTTACTCACTAGAATCTTTTCCAAAAATCTTTGCAATTGCTTGAAGAAAATAAAAAGAGAGATAGAGAGAGAGAGAGAGAGAGAGAGAAGAGCAAGTTGAAATAAGAAAATATAAACGAATAGAGATGCATTTAAATATAAAGTCAACAATGAATTAAATAAAAGAACAGATTCTATTGAAAATTTATAAGAAAATTCTTATGGAATCTGAAGATGTGTTTTATTAAAAAGAAAAAAAAGAAAAAAAAAAAAGAAACAAAAAGAAAAATTGCCTGATTACCTTCAAAGTGATCATAATTTTATTGCAAGCAATTAAAAGTTCGAAATAAACAAAAAAGAATAATAAAATTGGATGAACATATTCTATCGAAATTTTATAAGATACTTTTATAGAACGTGAAAATGTGTGTTGTTTGTTATTTAAAAAAAAAAAAAAAAAAAGAGAAAAAAAAGAAATTGCCTGATTATTTTCAAAATGATGATAATTTTAGTGCTAACAATATAAAATTTAAAAATGAATAAAAACATTTTATTAAAAATATACTGAAAACTTTTATTGTACATGAAGATTGTATCCCATTTTATTTTGTTTTATTTCGAATAAATTTGTTCTCAAAATGAAAATCATTTTATTATAAAAATATAAAAATGAAAATATCATGTACAATAATATACGATAATAAAAAATTTTTTTCTTATCATTCGGATTGTTTTTACCTTTTATTATGCATATCTTTTATT
Organism: Vespa mandarinia; assembly: GCF_050613455.1. NCBI lineage: Eukaryota > Metazoa > Arthropoda > Insecta > Hymenoptera > Vespidae > Vespa > Vespa mandarinia. The sequence goes on from NC_140823.1 coordinate 1,910,966, forward strand.
TATTATTGTTGAATTGAAAAAACTATCGAGCAATGTATTTCGAAATATAAGAAACATTAGAATTTATTTTGGCTATACACAAAATTGTGAATTATTATTTTTATTAGAAACGATAACGATTAATTAATTATCGATCCTTCGTAAGAATACTTTTATTATATATTATATAAATATTCATCTTAATACGCGAAATAATTCAATAATTAATGGCGATAATTATAAAATGCAGAATATTAATAACGTATAATATTCATTTCATTTATCTAACAACAATATTATACAATATAATTATTAAACATGATTGAAAATTTTCAATTTAGTAAATTATATCAATATCGATGCATTTTAAACGACATTTTTACACATACACATACACATACACATACACACACACAAATACTCGCACACATATCTTATTGATCATAATGTAATTTAGTATAAATTCATTTCAAAATGGTGCTTCATAGTTTATTCCCATTAGAGATGATTTAAGGAAATGTGTTTTAGAAAATTTATGATAGTTCTTGTTGGATAATTTCATTTTATTTTAGATAATAGGTTTTAAAAAATGAATTATGGTCGCATGTAAGGCGGCCTTAGAGTCAGTGAATCATCCCGCATCAGTTTAGAACTGAGGTGGATTCTTCGAGGATTTAGAAAGACTTAAGTAAGTTTATTTTGTTAATTTCTTGATTAAGAATTTTACGATATTTTATCATAACAGAGAGATAATAATAATAGTGTTCCTGTCTCTCTCTTTCTCTCTCCTTTTTTTTTGCAGATTACCAAAAAAGTTACTTTTTATTGAAAATTTTATTAAGGATTAGATTAAATCTTTATACATTTTTTCTTTTTTTAAATTAAATTACATTTAAATGCACTTATAAAATTAAAATTTATTAGATAGTAATATATATTATTATATTATAGAATATACTATATAGAGTATATAATATTATATAATATTATAATATCTATTAAAAGTATATATAATAATATGTGTAATAATATACTTATACAAGTATCACAAATAATATATAATATTAAATAATAAATATATGATCATATATATATATATATATAGTAAATTATTATTAAACATATAATAATATACATATGTGAGAGTATTAGCTCATATAAATATCAGATTAGATTTGGTGTTAAATAGGTATTTTATAGAATATATATATATATATATATATATATATATATATATATATTAATATGTTTTATATTTATATATTCTGATGATATGTAGGAAAATCATGGTATACGTGTGTTAAAATGAATATTTTGAAATCTATTTATATATAGGAATAAGTAGTTAAGTAGTATATTTTCTATCTTGGTGTATAATTATTTCTTAAGTAGATTAAACCAGACAAGACGCTTAGTATTATAATTTTCATCCAAAAATGAAAAGTTCAATTTCTGGAAATTCAAACACAGTGTACATAAATGTTCACAAAATTTTACTATGTTAACCAGCTTTAAATAGAGACGTATATACTCTTCCTGTTTTAATATTTAACCAAACCAAGTAATATTTAATATTAATCGCTTATTAAAAATTATTCCTTATAATAAAATGACTTTATAATCTCGCTAAAATCGAAATTCTCATAGAAGATTGAAAATTTTATTATACAGTACGTTTTAATATAATCTATATTCATTTTGAAATCAAAATTTAACTCTCTCTTATTATTGATTTAAATCAAATTTATGCTTGTCGTCATAAAATATAAATATAAAAATTCAATTTTAAATTACTATATATATATATATATATATATATATATCCATAAAAAAGGAATGATTTTTTATGTTTTTTATACGAGATTTTAATTTTCAAGAACAAAAAATTCTTAAAATCTAAAGAAAAAAAAAGAACTTCTTCACGAACATTTGAATCTTTCTTAAAGACATTAAACAAATCTCATAATAATTTTCTTGGTTAAATAATTAAATAACCATAGTCAATGAATCTACGAACATTTTCCATCCACTATACTATAACATCCTTTTTATATTATATATGTATTATACGATTACGTAGAATCCACGCGTTCAGAGTATTCTTTCTCGCGAGAGTTTTCTCAGGAAAACTTTACTCGATTTTATGTCTTTCATTCAACTTTATATCATTTTGAATAACTTCTTTTATTTACAGCAGCTGTTCACTATATTGTTATTTATAGTATAATATATTTTTGTCATATACATACATACATACATACATACATACATACATACATACATACATACATACATACATACATATATATATATATATTATTTATTTATTTTTGATGATTATTATTGTTATTTTCATTACCTATATTATATTGTATATATATATATATATATATATATATATATATATATATATATATATATGTATATCATTTTATTTATACTATATATTATTGCTATATATAAATGATGTAACATTTCTTTTATCTAACATTTTTTCATAGAATCAATTAATACAAAGGAAAAATTTAATTGTTTGAATTGAAATAAGACAACGAGTATAATCATTAATTAGCATTTCAAATAAAATATTATTATATGATATATTTGACGCAAACCTAATATAATCTTAACAATTAATTATTTATACCGATTAAAATATATATAATATTGATCATTTATTTTACAAAATATTTATCATTAATGAATAAAATTCCCGATATCAAATAAAAAAAGATTCAAAGAAAATTGGATTTTTGAATTTTTTAGATCAACGTTTCGTTTCTTAGATATTTGAAAGTTATTTACTTTTATAATTCAATACCCTACCCCTCTCACCCTTTTCTCTACCCATTCACCTAACCTTGTTAGATTACGTACTTCTGCATTCCAACTGTAGAACATTTCGTCGTCCGACACATATATAAAACGTTTGGTGTTTGGTCACTAGAAATGCAGGAAGTTTCATACACTTGAAATCTGCTTATTGTTGTGCCGCATACCACTCTACCAGTCACACTTGTCCTTCTAGCACTTTAACAGAGGAATTTGGAGAATTTCCAACGCGACTTACAATTAGAGTGACAGAATTTCTATTGTTAACATTTGGAAACTATCATTGTTATTTTATAATTAAATTAATCAAATCGATCATCAATCATTTTTCAACAATTTAATTCTTAGGCCTTCTTCTTTTAAATATCATATATTTGTGAATTGAAGATAGATTAGAAATGACAAAAGAAATGATTAAAATAATTGTTAGATTAATTAAAATTATTAGAGATAATTATAAATTATTTTATATGTGTAAATTAAATTATTAAATTAATTTAATTTATTTTATTTGTAACAATGGAGAATACGTTGTAAATGTTAACACTTACGTTTAATTAATTTACATTATTTATTTATATTATTCTTAGTTAATTATTAATCGAAAGAGATCAGAAATGATGATAATTAATATTGAGAATGATCGCCGAACAAATAAGTAAAATTTTTCAAAGAAATTCCTAAGAAATTTCAGGATGAATAAAGTCAATTTATTTAGAATCTAATGATAGTTAAATAATATATGTACGGACGTATATTTTTAAAGATATTTTAAATTACAAAAAAATGTAACTTTTAGATGTAGAATTTCAAAACAATAAAAAATTAAATAATGAGACATACAAAGCATTGGAAAAGTTCGAAAACGAATTAGACACTAAAATGACGTTCTTTCATCAAAAAAAAAAAAAAAAAAAAAAAAGAAAAAAAGAAGAACGTACAATATAATTCCGCAGATGTTATCCCTCATGAATTATTTAAGTATAATAACACTGGAACAGTTTCAAATAGAGCCTCATTTTTTATATATATATATATATTTTTTTTTGTATTATCTTCTTTCTATTACTTTAAAAAAAAATTGTACTTTTCAAGTGTCCTTCGAACATTTACAGAATATTTACCTAACGATCGCGATTTTTTTTTTTTTTCAAACCTATCACTTACTCGTCTTTTTCTACATAAATGAATGAAAGTTGAACGATATAGGAACGATATTAGTTCGTGTAAATTTGACGAAGGAAAAATAAAAATAAGGTCGAATATGGAGGGGAAAAAGGATTATTTCCTGTAAGATCATCGATGCGTTTCCGATGTGTAAATGTATACACATATACATATGTATCTGTTATGTGTATGTGTCTATGTGTATTACGAAGTACATATGTAGACATATATGTATATTGTGTCTATGCCTTTTATTCATGCATTCGACTAGACGATTCTGTATAAAAAAGTTACACGGCGACGATCGATGTATTCGTATTAGTGGGCTACGTATAATTACATTTAGCGAGCAAGCCGCCCTATCGTCGTTCAATTTGTTTACCGATATTGCCGCGAACCCGTCCAACCATTTTTTGTTGTTCCTTTTTCTTTTCTTTTTAACATTTTTTTGTTTCCTTTTCTTTCCTTTCTTTTTTCCTTTCCCTTTCTTTTATTTTCTCTTTTGCCCTTTATAACCCACCATCACTAAACAGCATCGATAACGAAGGAGAGTACTATGATGTGATTTTCATACAGGGTGAACGCGCACGCGCTTACCTTGAAAATTTAATGGCGACGTTGTATATCGGCGAGACGATAATCCTAGCGTGGCTCGATACATGTAATATCTGATGAGAGAGAGAGAGAGAGAGAGAGTGTGTGTGTGTGTTTGTGTGTGTGAGAGAGAAAGAGAGAGAGATACGATCTAAAATTATAGCCTTATCCAGAGTACACGTTATTAACATATTTTACGAGTTGTTAGAAATACGAGCGACGAAAGCACCCTCCTCGTCCCACCTTTCTCTCTCTTCCATCTAATTCGATAATTAAAACGCTATCTCTTTCTCTCTTTCTCCTTATCCTTTTCTTTCTCTTTTTCTTTATGTTTCTTTTTCATTCTCTCTTCTGTACATATTTCTTTCTTGATACTTTATACTATATACTATATACTCGGATCGATTCTTTTGAACGGTGAGTAGAAAGTTCATCGACCTTTTCACACCTGAAACGTGCAAGAGAGGTGATTTTGAATCAAGCTTGGTCATCGGATATATAGGCTTTGAAGGGCGGCAGGTGGTTTTCACGAAGTTCTGGTTATCTCGGCTGATTGGTCGTACTGCTTGTATATAGATATAGGGACAACGCGAAAGAAAGAGAGAGAGAGAGAGAGAGAGAGGGAGGAAAAGAGGGAGAGGAATCGACGAGGGAATAGTGGTTCGTTTGTGACCTGTCAAGGCTTTCCCTTCTCTTCTCTCTCTCTCTCTCTCTCTCTCTCTCTCTCTATTTCTCTATTTCTCTATTTCTCTATTTCTCTCTCACTCACTCTCTCTCTTTCTGTGGTATCAAAGCGAAACATTAACCCACTTGAAGATTAATCGTCTTATCGACTTTATTCTGGCAGATGGCCGAAATGGACGCCATATTTTCTTTCCTCCGTCTTTCTAACTTTTTCCTTTTCATTTTCTGTAAATAAATTTCATGATTTTTCTTATTTCTTTTTGTTTCTCTTTTATCTTTTTTCTTTCTTTTCTTTTTTTTTTTAGTTTTCTTCTCTCTCTCTCTCTCTCTCTTTTTCTCTCTTATTGTCTATAACTCTTTTTCTAAAACGATCGAAGCTAACATGGACGAACGAACGAACGAACCAACGAATGAACGAACGAACGAACGAACGAACGACGTTCGACATTTAAATCGATGAACCGAATCTGCGTCCTGATGCAAGCTTTAAAATATTCGACGAAAATTCATCGAAACGTGGTCCACCGCAAACTCTTTTTACCATTGGTCTCTCATCGTGCGTACTTCTCTCTCCCTCTCTCTCTCTCTCTCTCTCTCCCTCTCTCTCTCTCTCTCTCTCTCTCTCTCTCTCTCTCTCTCTCTCTCTGGCTCTGTGTCCTCTGATTCGCACGTCACGTTCCATGTTCTTTCGTGCGATATCGAATGGGAGCGAAAACGAAAAAAACGCACGCACACACACCCACACACACATACACATAAACAAAAAAGAACGTGCGAAAAGGGAATGCACCGTATCACTAACGTGTACTCGGATTTACGAAGATCTACGCGCGCGATGCCAGACGTGAGAGCTGATCTCTCCGCGATCCCAATGGAAAAACAACAACTCGACGTTTTAGGTTTTAAAAGTTAAATCGTCCGCTCGATTTGTTCGTAGAGTGTGAGGAACAAAGAGAAAGAGAGAGAGGGGGGGAGAGAGAGAAAGAGAGAGAAAGAGAGAGAGGGAATGAGTGATACGCTTCGTGCCACCGTAGAAATTCAATATCTGGCCAACCCAAACACACGCCGGCCAAATTGAATACCATCGTTTTTCGATGCATTTCAAATGTGTCCATGAATCTGTTAAAGTATTGCTAGCAGTCATGCTGCACGCTGGTTGAACGGCTATCCACTACTGTTGGGGTAGCAGCAACGCTAGGGTTAACGTTGGTATAACGACGATACCGATCACATCTATATGTTCGTTTATTATCAACTGGAAAATAGAGTGAGAGAAAAGTATAGGGAGAAAAATATAGAGTACACATTTATACAGTTTTATTATAGAGGAAAGTCAAAAGAAAGAGAGAGAAAGAGAGAAAGAGAACTATGAAACCATTGGGATGTCGATTTGCTTTGTAATTGCGTATCGTTTCATAAACAAACAAATATCACTTCTCAAAGTATCGTGTATATATATATATATATATATACATGTATACGTAAAATGAAACAGCTAATTGCCCTTTGAAAATTCACATTTGCGTAACGCGTCTCTCGTTTCTTCTTTTTATCATTAAAAAATTGAATAATGTAAAAGCAACGATTTTGAAACACTCGCGCTTTTGGAACTCCTCAGCAATTGCAATATCATATGAATTTTCTCGTTTGAGCTTTGAAGGTATGAAGAATATAGAATGAGAGAGAGAGAGAGAGAGAGAGAGAGAGAGAGAGAAGATCATACAATTGTATGACGCGAGGAGTCGGACGGACTCGTTTAACGAGATTCGACTTCCGTTTCCACCGTCCACGTTGCTCCAAGAAACGGATGCAGTATGTACCAGGTGCATCTAACAACTCCTTCAACTTCTCAAAGTGTAGGTACTTCTCATTTGAGACTTCTAAATTGTCCAATGGTTACCTCCTAGTTTCGAATTTCTCAGGAAAGTTTTTAATTTATTCATAAAACGTACGATCGAATTTCCAATGGTCATTTTGCTTATACACGAAATCAATCACCTCTTTGAAATAATCTTTTTCTCTTTTTATTAAATCACAAATATCATTTATATATATATATATATATATATATATATATATATATAATTTCAATGAACGTACGTGAATGGATTTTTTCAAATATTAAAAAAATGATCCAAGTAACGAACGTTCGAATATTCGAAAGAAAAAAAAAAAAAAGAAGGAAAAAGAAAAAAACAGAGTAAACTTTCACAAATTGCATCTATCCAAATGGTACATTCGATCGAAATGATTTTTGTTTTCAATTTCATAGTGGGAAATCTAGTTTTTTCTTTCCCGTAAAAATAAAAACGTAACGAAAGTGATTATACAGTATTTTCTGGATATTCACTATGCCATATGAATTTTTGTTATATTTTGAGTTACGTAGATTATAAAAATATGGATTATATGTATGTATGGATTTGAAACGAATATTTATAAAAGATTTAAGGATTTGTTATTAAAAAAAAAATACATATATATATATACATATAAAATTTCTAATCATATTAGATTAATTCGTGACTAAAAAAAAAAAAAAAAGAAAAACAAAAAAATAAAAAGAAATAAATTTGTTATAACATAAAAAGATTATTAAAAGATTAGACAATTGAATTTTGCGTTGATAATATTTATATTTTTTTTTATTTTCTTTTTAATTTATATAGAATATTTGACGATGATATTTCTAGAATGATTATGGTTAACTAATAAATGTTATTACATTCATTTTTGCCCAATGTGATACTTGACTATAATATTAACAATGGACGTATCTATAAAACTAGCAAATACATGGGAAAAATACACGTAAGAAATATATGTGTATATGTATGTGTGTGTGTACGTATAACGACCTTATATTTAAATGTCCACCATGCTTTTTTTTTTTTAAATAAAGTATTATACATTTTAAAGAATATACATTTTAAAGAATATGCTGACAGAGAAAAGCTCAAGAAATGTGTTATAATTTGTTTAGATTTGAAAAAAAATTTTCCAGAGCTTTATGTACACGACGTATATAAAATTGTTGATAAAAATTATTATTAAATAATCACACATTTATTGTATATATATTTCCACATTTCTTTCTTCCTAGGAACTTAATCATTTTCGATAAAATGAAAGAAAAGAGTTATTTCAATCGTTTAAAAGGTATAATTTGTAGAAAAAAAAAAAAGAAAAAAAATGAAGAACGAGCAGTACAAGATGTGTCTGCTTTTTTTCTCTCTCTTCTTTTTCTTTTTTTCTTTTCATTTTTTTACATTTATTCGAACCATTCCAACAACTTTGACCGTTTTGAATACTTATTAAAATCCCTTTGCACGTAGATATACGCTTTTTTAGATCTAAAGGATTATAACATATTTAATTTTGAATAGTACCAGGAATGTTATATCGACAAAATTAATCGATTTTGCATGGAATGGCTTTCCATTAACGCGCGAATCTCTTTTCACGTATATTGTAAAGCAAAAAAAAAAAAAAAAAAGAAAAGAAAAAAGAAAAAAAGAGAAAAAAAAAGAAAAAGAAGAAAAAGAAGAAAAAAGGGAAAAAGACAGGTCTTTCGATTTTTTTAACGAAGTATATATATATATATATATATATATATATATATATATATAGTATTGAATTTAAACGCTTTGTAAGTTCAGGTAGACGAGAGCTTTATAGAAAACTACTAAAAAGATTGCGAAAAACGTTAAACTATGTTAAGTGCATGTACGTTTAATACGTATATCTATAGTTACTTTGAATGGCTATGAATGGTAAAATACTTATGGCAAACTGTTCAAATCTAATGGATTCATTTGAAAATTTATTTAACTGTAACATAATGAATCGATAAATGTGAAAAGCTTGCACTTTTTCTCTCTCTTTTATTCTCTCTCTCTCTCTCTCTCTCTCTCTCTCTCTCTCTTTCTTTATAAAGAAATATACTCGTGTAACAATATATTGATAATATGTATAGATATATATTTCTTTTATCATTATATATATATATATATATATAAAAGTTAAGATATAAATCTACATATACTATATTCGAGCCCAGAAAGATGCGTCGAATAAAACGAAAGCTTTTCTATAAGGACATCGATCGAAGTTGCTTTTACTAAAAGTTCGAAGAAAATTCTACGTGTGTATATCTGTATATTTCTCTATGTATGTACGTGTGTGCACTTACATATATGTATATATATATATATGTTTAAGTGTAAATACGTTTATATGTTGTGTGTGTGTGTGTATGTTTACGTGTACATATATGCAGTATAAAAGAGAAAGAGAAAGAGAAAGGAAAGAAAAAGTTAATCGTTGAACGAAATTGCATTTTAATATCGGTCTTGCATATATCGGAAACAGATTTCCACTTTTTCCCGTGGATCCCTTTTGCTTATCGTATGGACCGCAATTTTCTCCCGTATCAATAGATTTCCATGTCGTGCGAGCGCTCCATCCGGTTCAAGCGCACACCATATAAGCTATTCGTTTTTCCGATTTTGCGATATCTCGTCTTTTGGTATACTCCGATAGGGAAATTCAATTCGTGACAAAGTTATGTGAATCTAATGTAACCCATATATATGTGCGCGTGTGTATGTGTGTGTGTGTTTGTTTATATATATATATATATATATATATATTTACACAAATTCTATTTTCACAACAAAACTTAGAATCACTGTTAAAAATTCCTTTGTATATACGAGAATGCACGCAGATATCATGAAGTAGGAAAAATGTGTATGTATGTGAATATATATATATATATATATATATATATATATATATATGTATATATATATATAGTGAGAGAGAGAGAGAGAGAAACAGAAGAGAAGCACTTAAGTGTCCGTTTGGTCTCGTATCTCCATGTTTTTTATACACGCACATAAGCGCACACAGATATATATATATATATATATATATATATATATATATATGTATGTATGTATGTATGTATATATGTATATATCTTTTCGAAATCTTCCTAGCTTTCTCAGCAGGGCGTTACTTCGAGGCAGTTGTGTTACACGTGAAAGCTCTTGTTAGCCAAGTATATCTATCTCTTTTTATTCTCCACTACTGCACATTCATTCTTTTTCTATCCTTTTTTCTCTCTTTTCTTTTTTCTTTTTCCTTTCCTTCTTTCTCCTTTCATCCAACGTTAGATCAATTTTATATCGAAAATACGTTATATAGAAAAAGAGAATTAATGTAGATTTAAGTATAAAATTGTGTATTCTATTATCACACAAGATATTACTATTTAAATAAAAAAAAGAAAAAAAGAAAAAAAAAGAAAAGAAAAATAATATCCTACGAGTACGATCTTGATTGTTCCTTTCATTTGATAAATAAAATTTCTAAAGGGAGAATTTTTAAAGTAAGAATTATTTTTGTGATACGCATGATATATAACAAAAATGAAATTTTTTTTTGCAATGGCGTACAATAGTTCGTTTATATTTCGTGCAACAGCAATTGAATGGATCAATAAATAAAGTAATAAATTTCTTACGATGCAATATTATTTTTCATACTTATTAAATAAATATTAATACAATTCGTAATAACGTAGTAACTCGATTTGCTTTTTGATTAAACGATTTTCCTTTAGACGTACGTTTAAATGTGCGTTATCGATAAGAGGAAGGAGAGTACGTATATATATATATATGTACATAATCGAGATGATCGAGACGAAATTCGGTCTACGTGCAATCGAGCCATTTTCCTGAGACACACATATCCTCCATTGCTTTATGGAGTGTCCCGATTAATACCACGTTTATGGTAGTGAATGTGCAATGTTTCGAGGACAGGCAAGGTATGGTTATTACTCACAGAGGTTGATGGTGTCCCACAATCCTCTTAGCGTCTCACCACCATCCTTACCACAAAATGTCACCATTCAATACTGCGGCACCATCTTACCATCGGAAATTACGAAAGCTTTAACGGAGATAACTATAACTCTCTGATTCTCACATACAAGAATACATGACTGACTACCATACATACATACATACATATATATATATATATATATATATATATATATATATATACATATACTCGTTCCTACGTATACATACGTATACGATCATTCAATTTTTTTTTGTTTTTTTTTTTTTATAGAAAATCACGAATATATCTACATGATAGATATTATATATTAACGATTAATAAATAATCTATTTGTAAAAGAGAGTTAGTTTAATCTAAACGTTTAACCAAAACATTCATGTTAAATAGCTCTCTCATCAAGAATCGGTGATTCACAAACGAGACCAGCTTTCATCTCTCTCATATCGTTTGATCCTTTATATGGTGAATTCGTTATGACTGTGACAAGGTAATATAACGATTAATGAAGAATTAAATTCCCTTACATGTATTTGTCACACGTATAATACTACGGTTTAATTAACGTTTTCATCGAACAGTTTATACTTGCCAATGTTCAATAAGGTTATACTGTTATTTGTAATGAAACCGCATTTCCGTCGTTCGGAAATATACTACAAAGATTAACGGTTTCAAATCGTGATATTATCAGAGACGTAATAACCTGGCTAAAATAATAGTCTTTCTCTATTTCTCTCTTTCTCTCTTTCTCTCTCTCTCTCTGCTTCTCTCTTTCTCTATTTATATATAGCTCATTTAGTTATATGAGTTTATTTAACTAAAACAAATATCTATCGATAAAATAAATGGCAATGTGAAATGAACAATGCGAGAGAGATCTAATGACACGTTACATTATAAAAAAAAAAAAAAAAAAAAAAAAGAAAATAATACAACTTTTCTTCTTGATAAGATAGACACGAAAAAATTAATATTAATACGGATAAACATGTTTTTGCGATTGATATTGTCCTTGATGGTAACCTGCTTACACACACACACACATATATATATATATATTTACAGTAGTACTGTATTATGGGCACGAACGTAATGTACAATATTTGATATAAATGGCACGTGGCAAGCTCTCTTCTAGGTGGTTCGTAAGCACTTCGATGGCGATATTATCGTGACTGGAATGAATGAACGTAACAACGCTTTTTCCTTTTCCTTTTTTTCTTTTTATTTCTCTCCCTTCTTTTCTCTCTTTCCCTCTCTCTCTCTCTCTCTCTCTCTCTTTTATCTTATTATTTTTTCGTTCTTTTTTTTCTTTATTTTTAGCTCACACATCATTGGTACACAACCACAATCAGGCACGCGCGCGCGCGCGAAAGATCAATATTTGAACGGCAATGGTGGTTCTCGTCGTCGGTCGGTCGAATACGAAGATCGAAAGGATATATGGTACTTTTGGAAATTGATTCACGAGCCTGGACGTGTCGCTCGGTTCATTACCAATTTGCACAATGCGCCAGTAATACAGAAATTATTGGATCGTTTGCGATTCAGACTCGGCATTTGGAATGCGCACACGAATGAACGCCGAACGAGGAGAGAAATATATGAGATGTGTATATATATATATATATATATATATATATATATATATATATATGTTAACCAAGCTTATATACTAAAGGTGACTATAAGTGATAGTGTTTGTGCTTGCATTTTAGATAAAAGCCTTCAAGGTAAGAGAGAAGGAAGGCGGGATGGTATGATCAAATTATTACGGCTTTGATCCTCCTTCCTACTATCTACTCCTATCATGAATTTTCATAACAGCGAGCTCTACGTTATAAATATGTGTGCCATGTATGTAAGGGAGATATCTACTATAAATATATATATATATATATATATATATATATATGTATATATAGTATAGTTTATGCGTATATAAGTCTCTTTTGAGAAGAGAGAGAAAGAGATGAAACATCTTTGAACACATTTTCGTTTTCTATTATATATAAGTTTCTAACGTTTAATAATTATCTCTACGTTCACACGAATAGATACTTACGTATATGAGTGCAAGCTTAAGTTATGAACGATCGATGTTCTTCATTTATGATAACTTTTCAACTCGACTGTTATCGACGAACTGTTCGAAGACAAACGAATCTTTCGACAAACTAACCAGAAAGACGATTGAAAAGCAAGATGGTAAGGGATAAAGAAAAGGAGAAGGGATTGTAAACAAAGTATAAGGTGAAGCATGATAGGATTCCTTATTGATCGTGAATATCGTCATGATCGTTTCTCTCGAATATAATAGAATCGTAATGTTTATAAATAATTTCATGTGTATACTCTTGTACGAGATGATCGCTATTGTTTATGTCGAAGTAATATTCAACTATCTCAAAGTTAAGATAACAATGGGGAACACATAAATCAATACATGTTTAACACGTGATCTACATACCTATGTATCTTTCGTGTTTATTACTCGAATTAGGATATTATAAAATTATTTAAAAATTTGAATGATCTTACATTTCACCATTATCACATCATTATCATATAATTAGTAATATTGTTTTATTATTATATTATTATATTGAACATTATTAACATTATTGGATTTTTCAATATCACCAATACAGATACATTTTAATCATTGACATTTGATATTGTACACGTTATTCAAATATCAATGATATAATACCATGTGTTATATTTAATTATCTAATAAATAATATGTTAAATTTTGTTACTTTCGGGAATCGACCTGTCCATGTTCGTAACAGATAATAATGGTTTATACCATTAACGAACCACCAACGAATTCTCAAGGGCAAATACGTACATACTAAATAATAGTAATAAATGATCCTTAAGAGAAAGTCCAATGAACCTCTAAAGGTGGTATGTTTGTACGTTGATCAACAGAATATGAGAGGAATTTTATCCTTTATATATAAGGGTTAAAATTTGTGCGCATAAAGTATTAACCTAAGTTTTATCACGCATAGATAAAATTATTTTCACATAATTATGTTCATTCATTTGTATCGTCATCTTATTTTTTCTTAATGCCTGAGATTCAATTAAATCTTATAATTAAAGTCATACAATTATAATGAGATAGATAATAAAGACTTTGTCATTTGATGGATTACATAGATGTGTTTATAAAAACAGAAGATTAGTGCAGGTGGAAAAATGAAAAAAAAAAAAAAGAAAAATAAAGAATATGTAAAATGATATGGTATATATACATAGTCTTGTATAAAATTAATGTAAGTGTAAAGGAAGGATAATCTATGTATATATATATATATATATATATATATATATATATATATATATATGTGTTGGATCGATTAGGTTGAACGATCTGAAAATCGTTGAACTGATAAAACGATAATGTTGAGATCTTCGTGAATTTTGAATTGTATGTCGAATAAGGGGGTCATAGAGAAGATTAGGAGGAGAAGAAGAAGGTGAAAGGGAATATAGAAGAGGGTTAGCGGAGGCAGAGAGTTGACTATAAACTACGGAAGATAATATCTGCTTCGGTAATAGAATAACGCGAGACCACGGTGGCACGTCCGATAGCGATTCAATTAATGCCGTTATCCAGGAAGATCCTGCGTGCGCAGCTTTTGATCGCGAAATACACCGACGAAGGAACGTAGGTACTCGTTGGATATTCGATCGGATAGATTGCCGTTGTTGTTCAATATTCTAGCTAACGTGCGACAATAAAGGATACACCATTAAACGATGCGACGGCTTTGCCTGGCTTGGCTTGGCTTGACTTGGCTTGGCTTGGCTTGGCTTGGCTTGGCTTGGCTTGGCTTGGTTTGGGTTGGTTTGGTTTGGTTTGGCTTGGTTTGGCTTGACTTGGCTTGCCTCGACCTTCGATGCTTTTGAGATTTAATTATCGAGTCACATAGTACGCATCCTAATCACTCGTTATAAATATAGATATTTTATTATCGAAAACTCTAATTTCGACTTCGCTGATCGTATCGATAGAAATTATTTTTCTTCGAAACTACGAGATATTAGATAATAATAATTTATATATAAAGAATTTATCTAAAATATTTATAAGATTTTAGATCTGTTCATTAATTTTAGAGAAATTATAAATATTGTTTTGAAAACGTCGATATTGATTTTGATTAATTTAATGATATAAATATATATTTTCAATTTATTTTTTTTAAACCACTCTTCGAACATTTCTATATATATATATATATATATATAAATATGTATGTACTGGTAGCTTATAGTATATCATTTATTAATATAATAATTATAGTATACGTATATTAATATAAAATTGTGTATAATATTGTAATATAATAATAATATAATATTGTATGATATACAGTATATCTGTATACATATAAGATAATTTAGGATATTATAATATATTATTATACGTTTTTGATACAATAAATATATCTAGATAAAATATAATATACTAGAATTTTAATATACACAATTATAATTATTGTAATTTATTCATCAATCTATTTATATAATTGTAATTGTAAATTGATTCAGCAACAATTAAAAATGAAGATGATATATATGTATATATATATATATATATATATATATATTTATATTTATTATATTATATCATATATATATATATATATATATGATATTATAGCAAGCAATATCGTTGTAAATGATATATATATATATACTATATTAAAGTAACACAGAATGGCATTCTTTCAAAGAAGGAATTTGATGGTTTCAAAAAAGGATATCGCTTACATATATAAAAGCAAGTCTACGATAACACGTGTATATACATTGTACATTATACATATACTAAGAAAATTCGAGATAAAATAGAATTTCTTTTAAAGATTGAATACTGACTTGAAATCCGCAAAGTATTACCCGATATCTTGATATTGTATGATGTCTCTCCGTTTCTATCAATCCACGTGGTTATTTTCGATTCTTCGATGAACGAAAGTAAATATAGCTTCTACAGTACATACATACGTAGCTTGAATTCTGAGAATATCGAGTTATTTGCATGATTTCAGCCATTTTCAAAGTTATACATATCCATGGCTTTTGTATATTTTAAAAAGACACTATGACTCGTATTGACAATTGAAAATGTTACGATTAAATTTTGATATACCCATGAAGTTCTTTTCTTTTTTTATTTATAATATTTATCATGAAAACAATTTGTTCCTATCGAATCGTAACATAATTATACTTTATACAAAATATAAATCGATATGACTAAATATAGATATATCAGCTGAAAAACTAACGTGTTCTTTTATAATGATGAATATATAATATAAATTTATAGAAATATTTTTAATTTTATATAAATATTTTTATATAAATTATTTTTTATATAATTTATATATAATTATTATATATTATATTATATATATATTATATATATATTATTATATATATATTATTATATATATATTATATAAAATTAATATAGATATATACAGGGTTGAGTGATAATAACTTTAATCATTTTAAATATCTCCGTTCTTTTTAGAGATATAAAAGAATTATGTGTTAAGTTCGCGATTGTTTATAATAATAAATAAATAGTATAATAGTAAGAAAGTGTTAAGTTCTTTTAACTTAATTTGTTTTATTATATCACGTTTATATATAATAATAATATAAGTTCAAAGTGTAAAGTTCTTAATACGAAAGGTAAATCATTAGGTATTTTTAATTATTCAATTTTGTACTATGGTGATTATTAATAAATCTTTTATTTCTTAGTTTAAATAAACAAAATAAAATTTATATAATCATAATAAAAATTTGAATTATTTCTTGCTAATTATCGTTCTTATTATTACGAAAGAAATGAAAATATTCAATTTAAAAATTAATTAACAAAATCGATTCTATTATAACGATATCGTTGCAATATTTAAATAAATAAATAATAAATTACCCTTGAAAACGGTACTTGTTTCAAGTCTCTACGATTTTTCGTTCCAAAGATATCGTCTCCAAAAGATTTTCATTCATAATTCATATTGTACATATGTTTGTAGTAATAGTAGTAGTAGTAGTAGTAGTAGTAGTAATGCCACACCAATTCTCGGAATTTATATAGGTCAGTGTGTCACTAAGCCAATTGAATGAAATTATATATATATATATATCAATCATCTACCATTTAAATGGGAATATCTCTGAAATTAAAAATCGTAGAAACTTGAATCAAATATCATTTTAAAGGGCAAAATTTTCTCTATTTTCTTTTTTCAACGGATTGTTAATAATTAACAATTGTTATAAACAATTTGTTATAAACAAATTTATACAAACCAAATTCATCTAATTTCGTCAAAATAGAAAAATTCACGATTGATTCATGAAATTACATAAATCAATAAATAATTAATAAAGAAATTAATTTTTTAATTGAAAAAAGTGATTCTTTTTTTATATTATTAATTATTTAAACGGATATATTTCTGAAACTAAAGGCTGTGAAAAATTAAAACTAATATCATTTTAAAGGATAGAATTTTCTTTATTTTTCAACGAATCGTTAATAATTAATTAACAATTTGTTATAAACAATTTTTATAAACAAATTCTTACGAACAAAATTCATAATTCTATTTTGTTGAAAACAAAATTTCAATTGTAACTGATTTATAAAATAATATAAATTAATAAATAATTAATAAACAATGTTATAAAAAAAACATATGGTTCCAGTTAAAATAATCTCAATTGATTTTCATGTGTTCTTTACGTGTCCATTTATAACAAAATTATTATTATTATATTATGATCCTTTGCGTGTCGTACGTCTTAATAAAGTTTCTATATATCTTTAAAATAAACATAAATGTGATATTTCAGGCAATTAAATTCAATGTCCCATCTTGTATATATATAATATACTCTTGATAATAAAGCAATAAATCTAATTCTTCTATGTTTTTCATCTATGCCACTTTTATAATTATTGGCTATTATTCATATACTTATATTTAATTACATCGTTTAACACCGTATAAGAAAAAAAAAACTATAATATTATAAAACGAATAGAATTGTACTATCTAAATCGTTGTTAATAGTAAAAATTAATTTCACATCTAATTATCGATACTTAAATTTATATATATATATATACAATATGGTTGTATGTACGTAGAGTCACGCATATAATATATATACACATATATATATATTATGTATGTAGAGTCACGCATATAATATATATACATATATATATATATATATTATATGTATATGCCTACATATAGATGGAAATAGAGAGAAAGATTGGAAAGGAGAGGTGCTGTTTAAATTATGGCGAATGCATTCGATCTCTTGGATTACAGTTCATTTGGCCGATTTCCAATTACAATTAAACTGATTACCACCGGCCGAATGCTGGGCTAACAAAAAGCACGCGGTAGCAATAGAACGAGTAAGAGAGAGAGAGAGAGAGAGAGAGAGAGAGAGAGAGAGAGAGAGAGAGAGAGAGAGAGACAGACAGAGGTAGAGAGATATAGAGAGAAAGAGAGAAAGACAGGAGTGACAGAGAGAAAGAGAGAAAGGGAAAGAGAGAGAGAGAGAGAGAGAGAGAGAGAGATGTATATATCCCGATGGTGTTGCTGCCTCCGGATGGTTGCTGCGTGGCCGGTACGGAATGTGAAAAGGGGTAGGGGGTTGGGAGACAGGCATGAATGTGTAATGGACTTTATTATCGCAACGCATCGAGGATGTACGACGGGGCACGGATTTCCACGATTTTCACGATACCCACGCGGCCACGGCTAATTCCGTTGGTCACGAATTAACGGCTGGTGCGTTCGCGCGTACTCACGGTCTGCGATGGTTTTTCAAAAATGCTATCGTTGCTCGGTAGCTCGTCGAAAACTCATCACGGAAACGCTTCGTTCTCATTGTTCGTCATTCGTTCTAGTTATTCCTTCTAGTGCGAGCGTGAGAAAAATACAGATCATCCGTGTCCAACGAAAATAAACTTTTGTCAGAGTATTATAGTGGTATCCTCTTCACTACATATCCTCCCATCCTCATTCGTACGGGAATCGTGAAAAGTTTTGATCGTTGCACTCGGAATTAGATAGGTTTTTTCTTTTTTTTTTTTTTTTTTTTTTTTTTCGTATCGAACATCTATAGTATATCGATTTAATATATAACTTACAAATTGGTATTTATTCGAAAACGAATATAAAGGAATATGATAAGTATGTATATGCGTGTACATATGTATATCGATTGAAACAATCAAAATACGAGATGAGAAAAATGTCTCAATTATTTTTAACGATTGAATGATTAAGATCGTATTGAAGATATATTTAACAGGAGATCGATTTAATGTAACTTTTGTTTTCTGTTTTTTTTTTCTTTTTTTTTTTTCTTTTTTATTTTTTTTTTTTTTGAAACTGAATAAGAAAAAATCTAACGGGAATGAATTATATATTATAACGATATTGATTTGAATAAAACTCAATTCTTTTGTTTAGAGATAAATTGTTAAGTAAATATAGATAAGTACATATGTACATCATATGTATATATATATATATATATGTATGATTCGTCGATGAAAGATAACTGTGATCAAATTTCAAGGATAAATTTAGTTATATATAAAATATTATGATATTATATTTAATATCCTAATATTATTTTAATTAATAAAATTATATTTTATTGATTAATTAAATCGATATATTGAAAATTTCGTTTCGTTTCGTTTCGTTTCGTTTCGTTTCTCAATTTCGTGATACGAAAACACGTATATACACGTACAATAGTATACCTACGTATATACATACATATATATATATATATATATATATATATATATATATATATATATATATATAGAACCGATCAGCACTTGGCCTAGTTCAAGAAAGAGTATCGATGCTAATCAACAGTCTATAATATTGAAAAAAAAAAAAAAATCAAGCCGATGCCTTTTTCGAAAAATTACCACTCTTTCTTAGCATTGAGGTATCAATAAACACTTGGTATTAATAAATGTTCAATACTCATTACTAAGAGGATCGATAAAATTGAATAGAAAGTAGGATCAAGAAAAGAATGGTTAATGATCAGCATTCATAAATTTAAGAATTGTTACACTTTTTCTTCTAATATATCATTCTTTCATATTGTTACAATTAATAAATATCTAAGTCTTGAGTATATTCGGGTACTCGTATATATAAAAAATTTATATCGAATTAATTTATATTCGGATACTTGTTTAGTTTAGAGATTTGATTTATTTATGTATCACAGATATGTATATACTCGAATGTTTTTATGTAGATTTGGATATTCAAAATACTCTGTAAATTTGAAAATTGAATAGGTATTCATAAAGATCAAAGGCACACGTATGTGTGTACGTATGTGTGTATTTATCGAGAGTGATGATATAAAAAATGAACGATCATACACACTCGAAACAAAGATTTACATACAGTTTTTTTTTCTTTTTTTTTTTTTTTTTTTTACATATATACATATATACATATATGTATTATGTGTGCATATACGAGAATGATGTAAAAGACAATATCTTAATTAATTATTAATTAATTATATGTTTTAGGATTTTTTTTTGTTTCATCCTGATAAAAAATTCACAAGGCGTGTACTCAAATATTCATATAAAAATTTAAATATTGATTTGAATTCGAATTTTCGAATAAACTCGAATATATTAAGGCTCATTTTAATATATGTCGGTCTGATCGTGAAAAATTTTTAAGAGTGTTGAGAGAATGTATCAAACGATGTTCTTACAATATATTACATATTATATTCTATACGATAGAAAGGTGGTCGATACCTTTAGAGTCGATACACATATACGTATATATATATATATATATATATATATATATATATCTCCAACCATAAATGCAGTATATACATGTATATACAGGGTGTCTCATTTTAAATCAATATCGCCAAATATCTTCGATCCTTTTAATTTTATAAAGAAATATTTCGAATAAAATGTTTCCTAAGTTTTGTTTCATAGAGAATGTTGTTGTCGCGATACAAAAGTCACAATAATATTTTTCTTTCTTTTTCTCTTTTTTTTTTTTTTTTTTTTTTTGTTTAAATGGAAATCAATATTTTGTGCTTAAGGAACGTCGTATACAATACCCGTACGAAATCCAACCAGCATCTGCAATTTATCTTTTTCATCGATGATACATCGAGTTATGGTACCTTGAAATTGAACGAACCCTATAATCGTAATATAATGTTATTTATGACTATTTGATGGGCATCGCATTTTGAATGATTACAATTTCAAACATTAATGAACAAGAATTAAGTAAAAAAAGAAGAAAAAAAAAAAAGAAAAGAAAAGACAATAAGGAAAGGATAGATTAATGAATTCATTGTATTACATCATTTAAAATGGAGACACCCTATAGCGAGAGAGAGAGAGAGAGAGAGTTTCCTCTCCATGCTGTTGAATTTCTCTTTCCATCAGTCATACTTATCATTCCGAGCTGATCCTACAACGAATTGTCATTTTGTGACAGTAATGTTCGCATGTAGTGAAGACGTGACAGGCCAATGAATATCTATCAAGATTCAAACAGTAAGCCAATGATATTATTTTTCTCTTGTCACTATGATTGTTTTTTGTTTTTTTTTTGTTTCTTTTTTTTTTTTTATTAACTACGAATACTACTTTCTAAATCTAAGTAATCTGTAAAAAAAATAAAAAAAAAAAAGAAAAGAAGAAAGAAGGAAGAAAGGAAAGAGCGATTTTCTTAATCTTATTAAATCCTATTTGTTAAACGTCACAGATCAAATCGAATCAATATTATGTCTGAATGAAATTGATATAGACAATTTTAGAAGAGGATATAAATAAATGTAGAAAAATTTATAGAAATTAACGAACAACGTTAGTCTATAGGCGAAAAAAAAAAAAAAAGAAAAAAAAAGAAAAAAAAACAGAAAAAAAAGAAACAAAAACTACATAAATTGTATCGAATTTAAAATTCAATGGACGATCGTAAATGCACGATACCGTCATATCGGATAAATTCAACTGAAATGAATGTTACGTTTACGATCGTGATACGAAAGCTCAACTAGTCTGAAATTTTAATATTAATTTGTAGATTTTAATAAACGACAATAAAGAGTCCGAGATATAGATTTCGTTGATCTTAGATCGACAAAAAATAATGTCACTTGATACATTTTTTTAATTAAATGCCGATCATTCGATATGTCGTTATTGATTGCGTATTATACGCAACAGACCTAACTAGAAATAGATAAATCATGGTTAAAGTCGTAACGGACATTACGATGGTATCGTATCGATATCGAACGATGCGATATTTGTCTTGATTCTAACGTTATTGGCGTGTCGCCAATTAAATTGGAAATAGTTTAAAGAGAGAAAGAGAGAGAGAGTGAGAGAGAGAAAGAGAGAGAGAGAAAGAAAGAGAGAGTAATTCTTTTTTCTCAATTTAAGATAAATCCTTATGTCTCTCTGTCCGACGGATATAATACGTTGATCGAAGCGTGAAAACTTTTTCTCAATCCCGTCGTTCGCATCGTACGAAAGAACTTCTATGAACTTCTATGGGATATTTCTTACGGTCAAATAACTTGCTTTATTTTCCGAAATGTAATCGTCTCTCGGTTAATAAAGTACATTTGGCTTTGATATTTATTTCTTTTTTTATTATATATTTATTATTTTTTCATATCCGTACGAACGGCTATGATCGATCGAAAAATTTCATTCCTTTTTTTTGATGTGCGATAAAGAAATACTAAGAGAGAGAGGGAGAGAGAGAGAGAGAGAGAGAGAGAGAGAAAATCGGACAGTGAGGTAACGTAAAATTTATGCGCACACCTGTGCCTTATCTCCGTTTTTCCTTTCGTCGCAGATGCGAGTACTATTTAAGATGGATTTAACTATGTTTCAAATTTAAATTTTATCATACACGTACACGTACATATATTGGGTTGATTCACATAATTCGTTAGAAATTGTTATCTAATTTTTTGGATTAAATGATGCAAGATGAAATATTTTTTATATATCGATATACTATATCTAATGATTTATAAAATATTCTTGTTATCAATTGGATATTTTTCATCATAATGATTCGTTTTATATGTATATATATGATTTATCTAACTCGTTACAAATTGATATCTAATTGTTTTGTAAAAATTTCTAATCTCGAAATATTATTATAATACTATAAAAAGATATTCTTTCATTATTTATTATATTACATTATTGTATAATATTATTATATTATTATACATATCAATATAATATTATATTAAAAATTTAATCTCCTTTAAAAATAACTTCTATCTTTTCCCTATACCGATTTATTTCATAATGGTCTATAATTTAATTCAATGGTACTCAACATACGTAGGTGTTTATCAGAATGATTTTTTGAAATTTCTTTTGTACCATTGGCAACGAAATGCTCGACCGATAGAAAACGGGTGTAATTTTTCTGTAAGCGCGATAACTCGATAAATTTATAATCCGTGGGTTGTCTTCCGACAACGTGCAGAACAACCATTCATAATGGGAGCATCGCACGCGAATCATGTATCATTCTAATTGATTCTAACCACGGTGCCAGACAGGTGGGGCAGATACAGCTGTGCTTAGAACGAATGAATATTCATCGTACAAAATCGCGGAGGAATGTTTCCGGGGTGTTCCACATCTGTCCCTGATAAACGAACGCCCCTGGAATTCATTTCTTGCAGTAATGGCAGGAAGCAAGAGTCCAAAAAGGACCGATCTGAAAACACGACGTGTTACAAGAGCGACATTAAATTTACAATTCGATAAATCGATCATTGATCTTACTTTTGATCATTGAATATTAATCTATTTTTACTTTTATATTTTTTTCTTCTTTTTTTTCTCTTTTCTTTTTTTTTTCCCCCTTTACGTTTCATCTCACTCACCCTTAACGTTACTCTCATTATTATATTATCGTTGTTGTTTTATTAATAATATTATTAGTATTATTTTTATTATTATTCATCGTCTATATTTAATATCATTGAACATATTATTAATATTATTATTAATTAGTATCTAATATAAATTTTAAATTATATTTTACATATCGCCGATAAATATATTTATTATTAGATGAATAATTTATTCATTGTTTATTATATTTTATATATCCGTATAAACTATTATAAACTATTATAAACTATTATAAATTATTATATTTTTTATATGATTTCTCTTTTTTTTTTTTTTTTTTATATTAAAAAATCGATCAGCTGATTATTTGAAAATCATTGAACAATCGACAATCAAAATTAATATCATTATACTTTCAAAGTAATATATATATATATATAATAATGGTACAATTAAAACCTTACAAATATGTACTAATGAGTTATAAATGAGATGAATTAATTAATTTAAGCAATTAATATAAACGATATAATGAAACATTTCAAATATCATTATTTTCATTAGAATTTTTGTTTCGAGAGAGAACATACAAGATATTTGTTCTTTTATTGGAAAATGCGAAAAAAATGAGTCATTCGTTTCAACATTTATCGTTTCTTTTCCATTGCAAGAGTTACACTTTTAACCTTCGGCTAGAGTTTATCTTATGAGTTTCAGATAAAACACATGTATATGTACAATATATATATATATATATATATATATATATATATATATATACATATGTGAATGTCTGTGTGTGTATGCACTCTTTCTCTGTCTTTCTCTCTCTCTCTCTCTCTCTCTCTCTCTCTCTCTCTTGTCTTTTTTCTTTCCGACTTTTTCTTTCTTTCTCTCCTATCGGGAATCGTTCTATTTGATATACGAGCGAGCTAATGCAATAGATAAGGCGTCGCATTTGTCATTGACGCTTTATGGCGATTGCTCCTGCACTTTTTTCCTTTCTTCTCTCTCGTCTCTAAGAGACGAGATGATCATTTACCGTTGTCGGATTACCTTCGTTCCGAAGTATTATACGAAACCAGCGAGCTTGCACTTTTTTTTTTTTCCTTTTTATTTCTTCCTTTTCTTTTTCTTCCTTTTTGTTTTTTCTTTTCTTCCTTGTTTTTTTCTTCTTCTTCTTCTTCTTCTTCTTCTTCTTCCTCTTCTTCATCATCATAGATTAGAACGTTCGCCGATACTTTCATTCAGCATTATTCCATTTATTATTATTTCCGATATTTTCATTCAAATTGATATTGTACGTTGGATTACAAATGAATTTCCTTCATTCGTTGGAATTATTGTGTTTCGATATCAAACGAAATTTTCATCGAAGTACAGTCGAGAAAACGTGTATATTTTCTTTTTCCTCTTTTTTTTTTTCTTCTTCTTTTTTTTTTTTTATTTTCTTTTTTCTCTCTTCTCTTTTTACGTACATAACCATCCTCATTTCTATCGATTTTGATCTATTACTCAATATTACTGATATTTTAATACGTCTAAGATTATTGTTAGGATCATAAATGTATTTCCATTTGAAATACGCCGAAGAAACTTGCACTATTTCCTTCCTTTTTTCTTTTTCTACTTTACTTTTCTTTCTTTTTTTCTTCTTTTTTTCCAGTTTTTTTTTTCTTATTTTTTAATGTACACAAGAGATATTTATTTTCGATCAAGCTTCATTCTATTACTATTTCTTAATATTCCTGAGATATCTTTCTTCAATCATTGAGATCGTTGCTCAGATTTCAATGGAATTTCCATTATAACGCGTGTCACGAGAAAATCGTAATGTACGATGGTAGTTTGGTACGGCTTTAAAAAAAAAAAAAAAATAGAAAAAAAAAATAGAAAAAAAGAAAGAAATAGAATAAAAAATTGTGGCACACAAGGATCGAGGAGAAAAGATAAACCGTTACCGAAAAGAGAGATCGATAGACTTCGAATCGAAAAGCTGCAGTGGCACGAAATCAATTTACATTTTCGCGAGGGAGTAGGTATCGTTTAAAATGAATTTGCATCTCTGATTCGTGCAACCTCCGATCTCTCCTCGTCTATATAGGTGTATATATATATATATATATATATATATATATATATAGATATACATACATAAATATACACACACAAATATACACATACATATATATATATATATATATATTCTTACATTTAAAAGTATAATTTCTCTTGAAATATTAAATTCTTGGAAAACACATTTTTGCCCGTTGAATGCCGACGACGTCGCTACCTTTATGCTATTATGGTAATGACGCTCAACAAATTTCGGTCCTTCTCGCGCGTTCGCCTATGTAGATCATGATTCTTTTGGTCCGTATTCTTTTTCCTTACTA
>NC_140823.1:1955000-2052500 GCF_050613455.1 Vespa mandarinia
GAAATGTGCATACATAATGACAATTTAAAGTTTTTTTTTATGTATGATTAGTATTAATATTAATAAGCACGTACTAATCCATCTTATGTAGGTATTACTTATGAAAAGCTAATTATTTATTAATTTTATTGATTTACGAGAATAATAATGATGGACACACGATATTACACGAGTAATGTCTATTAAAGTTTAAGATAAGAATGCATAGATAATCGATAATATATAATCGATCGTATATAAGTATAGATAAGTATGGATAAAGTATAGATAAAAAGTTATAGATAAGAATAAATAAGTATAGATAAAGATTTAAAAAAAAAATACACACAAAATACACATAAAGTGTCTTATGAATGACATAAAAACGGGTCCTTTTTTTTTCTTTATAAATAATTAAAATATACTTAATTATTTATAGGCAGGACATTTTAGAAAATGATTAATCAATAAGTCGTTAATAAATATTCCCCTTTGTATTTACTGTATTTATCCATTGATACGATTGAAAAAAAGAAAAAAAAAAAACGGAAGGACGTCATTCAACGTATCGAGGATATTCTTGAAAAAAAACTCCGTGGAAGATTCCGCAAGTTCTTCTTCTCCTTTTTGAAATGTTTTGCATTTAAATGTATTAGAAAAGAAAAACTGCGAGACAACAAGAAGATAAATCGATGTATCCGAAGGAAATAGGAAAAAGGAACGGACAAAAAACGAACAGCAGAGGAACAAAAAAGATCTTTAAAATGTAAGACAACGATTTTATTTATTTATTTTTTTTCTTTTTCTTTTCTTTTTTTATTTTTTGTTAAATAAACGAAATGCTCGAAAATTAACTTATTTATTTAAAAAGTTATTTCCATCGGTATTCACGTTGATAATGGTACTTGCACGAAAATATTTCTTAATAACGAATAATACAGAGGGAATTTCATTAAGTCGGATGCCTTTCGCAAGGCGTGCACTGTAAATGTATTTTATGCGAACTCAACGAGCCTACACAAGATATGATGGTGAGAGTTAGACGTTGGTCTTGCCAACGATGAATTGAAGAACGGGATAGCGATAATAGTACGTGGAAAAGGGGAAAAAAAAAGTGATCAGAAAGAAGAGAAGGAGCTCGCGCAAATATAATAGAAAAAGATAATACAAAAAGTTCGACTCGAAACTAAAACAATGACCAATGTTTGTTGACCCCATTGTTGTTAGGAATGTTGATTCATATTATCCATCCGTTCGCCCTTCCCCTCACCATCCCCCGCCCGCCCCCTACCCCTTTTCTCCAATTCATAGATAAGCATGAAATTGTAAAGGCACAAGTATATTTTGCTATATTGAAAAGCAATGGAGCAATCCATTGAGCCTTTCTTCACTTATCCTTTTTATTTCATTTCGAATTTTTACTAACTCATACCACAAAAAGTTTCACTTTGAAAATAAAATCGATGAAAGTGTGGTTAAAGAAGTCAGGGAAAGAAGAAATAATCTTTGTAAGAAAATGTTTTCCAAGTTGACACAGGGATATACCGTATCGAATATTCATGTAACGATATGGAATCGTCAGTTGTGGATATTGACAAGTTTATTCCCATTTCAGAAGTTCTACGATGGTTAAGATATATTTAGAATTGGTCTTACTGGATATATCGAGAAATTATTGATCAAGAAATTATTGAGAAAATAAGAATAAAAATGAACGACTATTTTTTTTCTATTAATATATATATATATATATTTTTTTTCTATAATGTTGTATATTATGTATATATATGTAATATATGTATATAATGTTATATATATATAGGAATATTTCTAATTATTTTTTTTTAATTTTATTTTTCTTAATAAACAATAAATATATATTATTGTTATCAAAAATTAAATTATTATTATTATTATTATTACGTAATAGAGTAAAATAATTATATATATATATATATGATAATATATTAAAAATTAATAATTATAAACGATAATTATAATAAACTAAGTAATAGTATAATTTATGTAGTATATATTATGTAGTATAATTAATATAGTGTAACTAATATTATATAATTACTTTTTTTTTTATACAATCTCACAAAGTCCATCTTTTAATTCGAGAAAATAGCGCTTTAAAAAAAAATACGCAAATTTAAATATGTTTTCTATTCAAATATAGAAAAAAAAGGAAAAAAAAAAGAAAAAAAAAGAAAAAATACTAAATAACAAGAAAACGCAAAAATGATAAATCAATGTATTAAAAAAAAAAAAAAAAAAAGAAAGAAAAACAAATAGAGAAAAAAGAATATCTCTAAAAGTAAAATGATATAATTAAATCAAAGAAAATAATAAATAATTAAAAAGTAATTTACGTGAATAAAAAGGTATATTCACAATGGTGTACGTAAATATTTCAAAAATATTTCTTAACAACTGAATAATACATGCATAGAGAATTTCATTAAGTTAGATGCCTTGCATTGTGGCGTGCATTTTGTAAATTTGTATTTTATGTGAAATCAACGAGACGTAGATTTAGATTTACATTGAGTATAGACGGATGAGTTAAAAACACCATATATATATATATTTATTTACTAATAATTTTATTTGTATTTATTTATAATTTTATCATAAAGTTAAGAAAATATTTATTAAAACGAATAAAATTGTAAGCTGTTGAGTTAAAATAGAAAAAAAAAAAATGTGAAAGAATTCGAGTCTTCCTATGGTTTATCGATAAGTATGAATTAGCATTATTATTGACGATAAACAATAGAGACATAAGCTAAAGCTAATGTTCTGAATTTTCACTATAAGTAATGGAATCGAAACTGACAATGAAGCTGTGAGATAAGAACGCGATTAAGAAGGTAATAGCGTCGAAAGAAAGATCGTTTTTAAATCGGTGCAGGGCTAAATCGTTTTATCATTTGCCGTGGAAAAAAGATGGCGGTACCTACCTAAGAGATCTATCATTGATATAGTCGTATAGATAGAACGAGAAAGTGATACGAAACGCGAGAGCGAGCTAGTTCAAACTTTAAGATGTAATCAATCACTAGTAGGGCATTAGAGACCGCCTCCAATCTCAAAGCTACATGGCAGTGCGGCTTCTGTTTTCAAAGTTCCCAATCCGGTAACCACGCTTTTCTAAAAGTCACTTTAAAATTAAACGATTCATTTTCTCCTCTTATCTATCGGTGATAACATAATTCTTTTCTTTTTGTTTTTTCTTTTTTTTTTTATTTTTTATTTTTTATTTTTTATTTTTTTTTTTTTTTTTAATACCATCTCTTACAACGTTCCTATCTTATTTTACAAAATTTACTGTACAATAATTGTAATCAAGTGATATAATAATTGATAATAGTGATATATATTAACTATATACATATATATATATATATATATATATATATATATATATACATATATATATATATATCTTGTTAATAAGTATTTTTATTCCTCTGAAATATAAAAATTAATTGTAAAATAAAATCTCTTCTTTATGAAAATATTTATTCAATAAGTAATAAACGAATGTCGTTCATTTTCATTGATATACACATATCATAGTATCTATTCATTTTTCATTGATATATTTCCAGTTAAATAGTGATCTTTGAGAAAAATAATTACTGCATTTCTATAAGCTACTCTTGAGTCAATATTTTTTGTTTTTTACGAAATAAAATGTTTATAATAGGAAACGGAGATAGAAAGAGATAAATGGAGAGAGAAAGAGAGAGAGAGAGAGAGAGAGAGAGAAAATTAGTATTTTATCACGTCAAAATTAAAACATGATACAAAGTAGAACAAAGCAAACCTGTGGTGAGATGTCTTGTTTGGAAAAAGTACGATACTATTGAGAAAATGAAAGCGACTTTATCTGAAACAGAATGAAAAGAGAATTAGCATTCTCTCTCTTTCTCTCTCTCTCTCTCTCACTCTCTTTGTCTTTATCTTACTTTAAATTCGAAAATGGCCAGCTCATAGTAACTTTGTAGTTGCCAGCAATTGTTCCAGTCGAAGTTCCTTTCTCTTTGAACGTCAATACGAGAAACCATTAAATTTCTTCCTTTGAAAAATTTGATTCGCTGAACCGTCTCTAATTTGTTTTAATATTATGTTAAGCGTTATTTAACATAAAAATTTATCAAGGCCACGTTAGAACATTTTATTTGCAAAAAAATTTCGAAAAATATCATAAATACATGACAGTATATAATAGTATATAATAGTATATAATAAGATTTCTTCTTACTGATATATATATATATATATATATATATATATATATGTATATATATGTTTGATAGTAAATATGATGTTTAATAGTAAATATAAATAAAATAAACAAGAAATGAGATAGAAACATATAATATATTTTATGAAAAATAAAAAATGCATCGGTATACTCATATGAGACTTGACTTTGTTATATCAGATGTTGATTTAATTTAAAAAAACATGTCTATCATATATGCGTCTGTCTGTCTGTTTGTCTGTCTGTTTATCTGTGTTTGTATTTCTGTGAATGATACGAAGACGAACGAGAAAGTTAATGTTTCAATATATATTTTCTATTAGAATGAAATAATTGAAAAATACAAATACATAACGTTCGAATGAACATTTAATCAAATTTATGGTACGTATTGAATAATGAACGAAACAAATAAAATAAAAAGGACAAAATTATTCTAAATATTTTTTATTGAATATTTAAAGAGAAAAGAAAAATTTAATGGTACGGAGGTTTGTTTTCTAGGAATATTCTTCTATGGGGTTAGTATACTTGGTTAGTATACGTTCCGATTTCGTATAATTTCCAAGGAGTGGTTTCGACTTCCGTGAGATTTTGACGTCGAACAAAATCGTGCTCGCGATGAACCTTCGACCTCTCTTTTTTTCTCTCTCTCTCTCTCTCTCTCTCTCTCTCTCTCTCTCTCTCTCTCTCTCTGTACAGTCTATGCACATAGACTATGTATGTATGTATATGTACTTACATATACATACCATATGTTGTTACATATATCTATATATATATATATATATCTCTTTCTCTCTCTCTCTCTCTCTCTTTTTCTGCTCTTACTAGTTCAGTCATGTGCTCGATGTGCCTATTCAAACAATTCTCGATGTATGCAGAGCCGTCCAACCGGTTTGTAATGTGTAGGTAAGTATATATGTGTATTTTCAGTGGTCTGCCAGGCCAAGTTTCACCATCGCTTGGTGAAAATCGATGTGGTCCAAGCGGATGCACATTGCGTGACATATAGATATAGATACGAAAGAGAGAGTGAGAGAGAAAAAAAAAGAGAGAGAGAGAGAGAGAGAGACAAAGAAAGAAAGAAGAAGTAGAGTATCAACGAATTTTGTCCTTTTTCGAAGCAGAAAGAGACGAGTTCGTGGAACAGCAATAGAAGGAAAGAGATAATCCCGAATAACGATCGAGTCGAGTGCTCGACGCGTTAAAAAGAAAATTCTAGACTGTAACACGACCTAGCATTTTTCCAAATGGGAAGACTGCTAAAGATCGATCATTCAAGATTTAATGGTTTCTTTTCTTTTTTTTTTTTTTTTTTTTTTTACAATAACGACATCGATATATGTACAGTTGGTGATTGCAAATGCAATCTAATCAGAGATAAAAGAGATATACTTGAACGAAAGGAAAGGAAAGAAAGAAATGTGTGTACGTGTGTGTGTGTGTGTGTGTGTGTGTGTGTGTGTGTGTGTGTGTGTGTGTGTGTATGTATTTATGTTTGAATTTTACTTTAAATACTTTATATTATATTCTTTTTTTATTTATATGATAGACATTTTTACGTAGTACATTTTTCTATTGGAAATTATAAGTTTATATTTAAGAAATCTATTATTTAATACGTTTTAATCTTTTTCTAAGAACATTATCATTTTAATGTACGATTAGAAAAACGATGATACAGTTTGAAAAAATATTGTGAAGTATTTCGGAATAAATTTATTCTCATAAAAATGTAAATTCAAACAATATGTCAATTATGTTAGATTATATAAATTGATTAGAAAAATGATATTAATCTAATTTGAAGAAAAGAGATCTGAGAAATATCAGATTTTTTATTCGTCTTTCGATAATTTCATAGAAATATTTCTGAGATATTTTTCTTTTCCTTTCCTTATTTTTTTGTTTCCTTTTTTTTTCTTTTGTGTTTTTCATTTATTTAATAGTTTTATTTAATAGTAATTTGGCACAGATATTGAGTCACATTTGTGCAGATAATTACGAAAGCACGTCAAGTCATTTGAGTTATTAAAAAACAAGTTTTATAACTTAATCATCATTTTAAAAAATTTTATGATAATATAAAAGAACTATTTATACGTTTGTCGTTATTAGAAAAATAACTTTTAAATAAAAATCGAAAAAGATCGATACGAAATAGAATTTGATGATCATTCGTTGGTTCATAATGTTCGTACATTTTGTTAAAAATTTTGTTCGCGATGAAATATCAGAAATACATTTAGATTTTAATAGGATCAATTTGATGTAATTTCTATCTTTCTTTTTTTTTTTCTTTTCTTTTATTATTGGCATTTGCACTCGTGAAATTGTAAATACTTTGTCCTCAAAAAGATTACAGCGTTTCGCGAGATAACAGACAGTTTTGGCTCGGATTTAAACTAGCCGAAGTATAACGAGTTGCGTACAGAAAGGGTTAACTAGGTATTAAATGGATATAAAGTCAGTATATCCCGTTGGTAGACCGCACTTAGATTAAGGCCATTCATCTTTTGCTAAAGAAAAAGTTTCTTATATATTTTTGCAAAAAATATGATTATTTTATCTTCAAAATGTAAGAAATATTGTATATTATATTTAAAAATTTCTTTTAATATTCTTTTAACTATCTTGTTTGTAATAATTTTGATCGGCGTATCCTCGATTATCACCTGTAATCTCTGTTAAATATCGTTTAAAATGTTATCACTAATATTTATAACGATTAAACTATCAAAAGTCTAATACTAAAAGTATTATAATGAATGCCGTGTACGATTGAAATATTGAACCTATCAAAAGTATACTTTTAATAATTGAAAACGATGTATTATGAAAAATTCGTATAAATTTCATTGAAAATTTTTGTTTTTTTTGTTCTGTTTTTTTCCTTCTTTTATATATATATATATAAATTCATATGAATATGTTAGAAATATTACAGCGAAATATTAAATCTATTAAAAGTACGAGTCAATTAATTTGAGAACAATTTAAAAGTTATTAGCAAGAAATGAAAGGAAAGAAAAAAACAAAACAAAAAATATTGTTAACATCGATATAAATTACATTTTTTTTTTTTTCCAACAAGAGATGTATTATTATTGTCATTATTATTATTGTTATTATTATTATTATTATTATTATCATTTTTTTTTCTTTCTTTTTTTTTTTATTTGAAAAATGAATACAAACTTTCGATGAATCTAATATTATTTGTCATTGATATTGACTATTGAAATCTTTAGATATCTAATATGTATCGGATATATCGGCAAAATTGATTCGGAAATCAGCGTATTAATCGCTAATGTAATACGTTGTAAATCATATTTGAGGGTAACAAGTCGGAAACAGGTGTTCGAGAGGCTCTTGAGATTATCGGTCGAGATTCATTAGAATGTCGAATTATACGTATTGATATACTGAAGGAAACTTCTGTGAATTAGTAGATAGAAAGGAACGAAGAAAAGAAGTTTTAAAACCTTTCGAAAGTTGAATTGAAACCATAAGCCATACGAAAAACAAAAGAAAAAAAAATAAAAAGAAAAGCAAAAAAAGAACTACAACATTTTCGAGTTTATTCTTCGATATCGATAGAACTTTTCTAAACACTGTACGGATCATGATGATTCATTGATAACTCTCATTTTGTTTTTTATCTTCTTCGAAGTAACATTTTTTAGATCATAGCTTTTGTTTATCAACAAAAATTATCAATGAAACGCGTTCGTTATTAACTTTTCTATCCTTCTTCCTTTCTTTTCATCTTCTTTTTAAGTATTATGTATTCGTATGTAATAGTAAAAAAAAAAAAAAAAAAGAAAAAAGAAGAAAACAAACAAATCACAGTTGGCTCGTAAACGAACGAAGAGAAAAAGATCAATGAATAGATAAACAAATGAATTGTAAAGTACAAGGATAAAAGTGTAGATCAAAATTAAAGAAAAAAAAAAAAACCAAAAAAAAAAAAAGAAAAAAAACAAAAAAAATAAAAACAATATTTATAAACTCCATTTGAATTAAATTATTTATTTCTGAAAAAAGGGCTCTTTGAGTAATTAAGAAAAAAAAAAAAGGAAAAAAACGATAGAAAAAGAAATAGAAAAAAAAAACAAGCAGAAAAAAAAAAAAGAAAAAGAGTGAAAAGAACAATTCATTTCACGTGGCAAAGTGAAAATCCCAAGAGATAAGATCACTTTGGCAAGCTTTACATTAGCTTTGGAATTTCCTTTTGTACCTGTAAGCCAACATAAGATGTCAAATAATTCTCTAAGAGATTATTCGTAGCACTTGTTATGTATTAGATTCGTCGAGACTCTAAGACGCCACTAACGTTTTATTAGTACATGCCTTTTTTTTCTGCCTCTTCATCCTTCTTCTTTCCTTACTTTTAGTTCCTCCTTTTCCCCCTCCTTCGCCCCCCCCTTCCCATGTCTTTCTTCCTTTCCCATATTTTTCTCTCCCCTCTGTCTTTTTTCCTTTTACTATTTTCTTCTTTTGCTGAAACAAATTTACATACCCGTTTATACTTTCATTCGAGATCCCAACCATGGAGATAACAGACAAAAATCTTTCCTAGCACCGTTAACCTGTTCGTTTTCCTGTCTAATCTCCCTAAAAGATTTAACACTCTAGGAAAAGGTAACGTAAGAAATAATACGGAGGTTGGGATAGGTACGTGGGGAGAGAGGGGAGAGAGGGGAGGGGGGGAGGGAGTTAGATACTTAGGGTATCT
The DNA here is from genome assembly GCF_050613455.1 of Vespa mandarinia. Classification (NCBI taxonomy): domain Eukaryota; kingdom Metazoa; phylum Arthropoda; class Insecta; order Hymenoptera; family Vespidae; genus Vespa; species Vespa mandarinia. The sequence continues at coordinate 1,964,000 of NC_140823.1, forward strand.
ATAAAGTGGGCTGGGTGAAAGGGTGTTATGGGATAAGGTGGAATAGGGTAAAATAAGGTGAGTGAGAGGGTGATAGGTGTTTGGTTGGTTGGTTCGTTCGTTGGTTGGTTGGTTGGTTGGTTGGTTGGTTGGTTGGTTCGCTCCGCGAAGGAGGCACCAATGGTTAAAGGAAAATTCAGCACGTACATAAGTCGGTTATACGGTTTATCGTTTCATCGTTGCTCGCACGTTGCTCGCTCGGCCTTTAAAGCAGAGAGTTCGCGCGATCCCGCGAAGTGAATAATCGCGTTCTATCCGGTTTTATGTTAACTAAGAATCCCGGGCATCCGAGACGGGGGCGCGTTAAGGTAACGCGCGTGCAGAGCCGTGAGGCAATAAATCGGCGGTTCCCAGAGTGCCCCGGGGAATGAACTGACGAAAATATAGCGGCGGCCCGCAAACTAGGAATTGTTAGTTACTGCGCTTCGCCGTAAAATATATGAGTTCATGCCGTCCGTGAAGTGGATAGCCGCAAACCCTATCCTCGAGTGGCGCCAAACACACACCGGAAGGCCCCCGTCTAACGGAAAATCCGAAGCCGTCCAAAAACGTTCCCTCGTTGGCTATTTCGCACCTTTGATCGATCGATTGATCCATTCCTCTCCCTTCCTCTCCTTCTCTCTCTCTCTCTCTCTCTCTCTCTCTCTCTCTTCCTCTCTCTCTCTCTTTCTATGTCTATTTAAATTTCATTCAGTTTTAGTATCGACAACATTGATTTGTTTTAGTTTCTATTTTATTCACTCTTTGAGTAAAATAATTTCATTCATTTTCACCAAAACGATTTCGATCGATTTTTTTTCTTTTTTTTTTTTTTTTTTGTTTAATTTATGATTAATTAAAAATAAAATTTTATATATAATGTTATGTTAATGACTAAGAATTAAATCAATATCTTTATATTCATCATTGATGATCATTAGATTTAGAATCTATTTTTTATTTCTCTCGAATGATTCGATCGATCATTGATAAATATTTCATAGGTAAGAAATAATTTTGCATTCTCTTTTCTTTTTTCTGATATTCACTTTTTATTCGACATTCATATAACTTTTTTATCGTTATATCTCAAATTTGTTTTTCTTTATTGTCCATTAGTTTTCGTTTAAGTTTTAATAATGGATCACAAAAGTACATTCATGTGTAAACAACGAATAAATCCGATTTATGATCAATCAAATGTTCATCTCAAATGTATCTCTTTATCTCTTTATTTAATTTTCATTTGGCTCCTCCATTGTTTTATTTCAGTTTAAATTTTATTTATTACATATCATTATCAAAATTGTATTTTTCGTATATGTTTAAATAATCCATTTAAAAAATCCATCAAGATCCAATTGACTTAATATCTTTTAAGAATTTCAAATTAAACGAAACAAATGATTAATTCTCAGATTTATATGTATTTGTTGTATATATTATATTTATAAATTATATTTGTAAATTATTTTCCAAGGTAACAAATTATCAACATGCTTTTAAATTTCCTCAGATGTATGATTCGTTTTATAATTTATAATAGAAAAATTAAAATTAATCGTCGATCATTGAATAATTATCAATTGATAAAAGAATACAAAATAATACTTTAAATTATCATTATGATTTGTAATGTTAAGATAAAGTCGTAGATTTTTTTTATAGACATACACAAAATACAATCTTTGAAATTATCTTTGAAAATGAATATTTGAGCGACAAAATAACTTTTCTTTTCTTTTTTTTTTTTTTTTCTTTTTTTCTATCATACTTTAATCGCGCAAATATTTCGAAATATTTCATAATAATTTCCATTTACTTTGACTATCGTATATAACGAATCTATTTATCTATCGTTATCTCGTCGATTCGTTAAGAGCCATCATTTAGGAAAGAGACTGACACGAATAATCCCGAGTTGGTTCTGATTTCTGGTTTCACCTTGATAAGCAGTCGATCGACGACGCGATAGTTAGTTCGCTTAGCCGATGAATCATGTCTGACCGGTCACATTGAAAATACATTTGGAGAAGACACGTAGTTGTTGGGACGATGAAAGCTCAGAGACATCCATGTTAATGCATCGTGATTGATTAAACTATAGAGTAACATATGGCATTCATTCATTTATAAATTCGCTAAATTTGACGAACGTTTGCCGAATAATACAGAATCCTGAGTGATCGCGAAATCAATGAATTCGTCGTTTTCGAATTTAATCTTTCAACATCGATAACGATAATGAAGATGAAAGAAAATTAATTGATTCGATCTATTTAAATGTACATACACATAAACACAGACATACATATATTAATGTCTTGAGTAGAATATACATTTAAATGAATTTTCTTTTATTTATTAATCGTGACAGATCGAAGTTAATGAAATATATAAGTAATAATTAAATTGTTTATCAATAATATATTTGTTAATTTTAATAATTATCGTAAATATGAAAAATCTGTTCTATAATATATCGATACATTTCTGAATAATCGATAATAATTCTTGTTATCGTACTTACGTTTTCATGTAACAACGTATATTTTCTATTGTTATTTATTATTCTTTGATATAATGAAAGAGTTAATATGTGTATACTCATAAGATCAATGGCAAACCACTAGCCATTTTATTTCGAGAGAGTTGAAAATGATAACAAACGTCGACATTTTTGGTTGATATGATATATGTATGTAGGAGAATTGCGATTTCCAGTTACTGTGTTGACGTGTTTTTAATACTGACGATGCATGGGTAATTTAACTCGAACGTGATCCAACTCTGAACGGTGAAGTTCTCTCTCTCTCTCTCTCTCTCTCTCTCTCTCTCTCTCTCTCTCTATCTACCTATCTATCTCTCTCTCTCTCTACGTAGACAACGAATAAAGCTCGAATAACGAAGCACATCGTTATTTTCTCATCGTATATATATATATATATATATATATATATGTGTGTGTGTGTGTGTGTGTGTGTGTGTGTGTGTGTGTGTGTGTCAATGTATATTTTAAAAAAGGATCGAATCGAAACGTTTAAAAGGATTTCGTGTATGCGTTACGAGTTAATTTGCACAAAAGTCGTAGTATACGTTGCAATAACGAGTCATGAAGAGAACAGGTAAAACAAGATCTCGAGTACGTGAGTACCAGTTATTGTAAATATTATTTCATATATTTTATAAGCCATTTATTGATTTTATATTATCTTGATCAGAACATAATCATTTATCAGGGATATATTAAACCGATCAATTTGCAGATGATATTTTACTATCATGTAAACAAATTTCCAATAAAGAATTTTCATTAAACAAATGATTTCTATATGTAATGTATTTTTATCTTTTTTTTTTTCAAAATCGTTATCAATTCTTTTTCAATATGTAAAGTACAATATAATTGTAATATTACTGTAATATGAATGAGTAATATTTTATTAGTATAAGTGTTAATTAAATAAAAAACATGATCTCTTTCCCTCTTTTTCTCTCTCTATAATTTTAATATAAGTAATGTTATAATTTTTATATTATATAATTTTTGTTTTGATTAAAAAAAAAAAAAAGAAAAAAATTTTATTTCATTAGAAATAACAAATTATCATCATTTCTATTTGTTTAATGGAATATTTGAAATTTTCGATTTATACGTAATTTAGGAGTATTAACATAAAAAATTATCGATTTATTATTTCATTACATCTGTTCATTATTATTATTATTTTTAATTTATAGAATTTCGCAATAACAAAAAAAAAAAGAAAAAGAAAAAGAAAAATAATTTTTAATCAAAATATTTGCAATGATTACGTTTTCATTAATTATTAAAACAAAAAATCTGAAAATCTATCTTTTATAATTCTCATCTTATATAACACCTATCAAATAACTTCACATAATAATATCTATTAAAATTCGAATTCGATTTTTTTGTGATTTTGATTTTTAAAAGAAAAAAAAAGATTACATTTCCCTTTTTCTCACTATTCTCTCCTTAACCGTCAATCGTTTTCTCCCTTCTCTTGCCATGAAAAGATTAACAAATTTTCTTTAAAAAAAAATTTTTTTATTAAAAATTTTTATTAAAAAATATATAAGTATTAGGTTGGAAACTATGAAACGGGCGTTTTTGTTTAGTTATTATCTTCATTCAACTCCCGTTTCATAATTTCCAATCTAATATATCCTTTTATTGTTATATTTTTTGATTTCCTTTCTCATTTTCTATCGTCCATTCGAAGGATTAACGCAACAACTAATTATCTTGCGGTACGCTCGAACAGTTGTGTACGTGCGAACGCGACTGAATAGCAAGAAGGTCTCATGAGGGGGATGATAATGGCTATCAGAATTCTCAGTACGTGCCATTAGGTAAATTTTGAAATGCCGTGGATCGCGGTTCACGGTCCAATTCGTGCAGTCGGCCCACGTTCGGATTCTCACGAGCACCGGGCTGCTAGTTGCCGAACGGAAACTTTACCGTTTGATTTGATTAAATCGTCGATATGTAGGACTTTAATGAGAACTGAGAATCGAAACGTTTAGATTTCGATCCTTTTCTTTATTGCATCCGCGCCAAACGTCCACGTTACTGTCAGACAATTCGTTTGCTTCGACTCATCCGTAACAAATCCTCTTCTACCTCGTGTTTTCTACCTTTAACCTTTATCTCGTTTTGAAAAATGAACGAATGGATTTTATAAAAATCCTACGTAATCGATTGAAATCGATATCGAATGGATGATTCAATCGACATATGTGGAAATTTACGCTACGATTTGAAAAAAAAGAATCGATCGGATATATTGAACGTTTAATGAATACAAAGAAGAAAAGAAAAGAAAAAAAAAAAAGAACAAAAAGGAAAGAAAAAGATCAAGAAAAATAATCCATTTCTTGCGAATAATTTTCATTGTCTTTCGAAAGAAATCTCCGTCCTTCTCATGTTATTATAGTTAATAAGGTACGAAGAAAAAAAATGGCTGACCGTTGTTATCTCGCTCGTAAAGAACTTCGTTTTAGTGGGGAAAAATTAAAAAAAAAGAAAAAAAAAGAAAAACAAAAAAAATATATATATATTCGTGTTTACGTGTATCGACGCATTATTATTCGTATTACTAAAATTGTCATCAAAAAGAGAAAAGAAAAAAAGAAAAAAAAGACGTAGATAATACTAATTTGCATTTGTACACGTTATTTTTGATTTAACATCGATGGACAATTGTTGTCTCGTTTGAAAAGAGCATTATTTTTGTGCGTGCGACTATACGATAGTATTTCGTAAAAACCCTTATACAAATTCGTATCCATCGACGTATCTCCAAACAAATGAAAATTGACCACAACGCGTTCGCCGGAAAATGTAAAATGTAAAATGTAAAATGTAAAGTGTAAAATGTAAAATGTAAAAGAAAATGTTTCAACGTATTCTCCTATGCATAAGGTAATCATTATTTATCTTTTCACAGTGAATACAATGCGTGAAAAATTGTGCTGCTTTGGAATAGAGAGAAGAAATAGATTTCATCCAATTTATTTTATCCCGAGATTGTACGTCCTTCTTTCTTTCTTTTTTTTTTTTTTTTAAATTTTTGTTATTTTTTTTCCACAAATTTCAATTTATTCCTCGAATACGATTTAATCTTTCCGGGTTTTACACAAAATTGATTAATCAAAACTTTTGGTAGATATATATATATATGTGTGTACATATATATATATATATATATATGTGTGTACATATACATATATATATATATATGTGTGTACATATATATATATAAGTAATATTATTCGCCAGTAAATCAAATTAGTTCGTCAAATAAGCAATCGATTTGTATTCCGTCGATAAACAATTATTTAAATACAATAAATATATTTCAATTCTATTACTAATCTACATATACATATATATATATATGTTATCAAAATTAAAAATATTTTATTCTTTCAGATATTAAGATATTATGTTATTTAACTAAAAAAAAAAAAAAAAAAAAAAAAAAAAAAAAGAAAGAAAACGAAGAATTTATCGAAATAAAATAGCACATACATACGTACATACACACACATGCACACACACACATATAAATCGCTTGATAAAGAATATTCACTTTCAGGAAATAGATACGAACGAAACGAAGTCGTAAGTTCGATGTCAAGAATTTCTCTCGATATCATCCATTTCGCTCAGTTCTTTTTTTTTTTTACTTTCTTTTCTTCCACCCACCTAGCCCTTTACCGAACCGCCCTCTCCCTTCCCCCCCTCCTCGCCTCCTATTATTGCAAAGAAGAACGCGCGAGATCGATGTGGAAGCACGATGCACGATGCCGCCAACAGTACGAATAGATCAGATCGTTCGCGCAGCGATTGTATTCCGAGATTGTATTTTTCGATCGTTTCGCACGTCACAACGGCGGACGGCACGGATTTCGCGGTTCATCGACAGACATATACACTGACAAATACACAGACACGAGTACAGATACGTACACAGACGCTGCCGGTTGGTCGACGTCCGCCACCGTCGACGCAAAAAGGGCGGGAACGACGTTATATACAATGTCTATTTATCTGCCGACAAGTTCAATGGAAGCTTGCACTTTCTCTCTCTCTCTCTCTCTCTCTCTCTCTCTTTTTTCTATCTCTTTCTGTCTCTCTTTCTCTCTCTCTCTCTCTCTTTCTCTCTATTTTTTTCTCTCTTTCTCTCTCACTCTTCCGAACGCTGATATCTTTATCCAACGTTTCTCCATACATTCTCTTCCTGTCTCGGTTTGTACAACCCTCTCGTGCTACCCTCGAGCTACTACCCCATCCCCTCTTCAACCCAGCCCAGCTCAAACTACTACTTCCCACGTGCACGTCCCTACTATGGCTCTTTCTTTCATATGTATATATATATATATATATATATATATATGTGTGTGTGTGTGTATATATATAACGAAAATCGTTGTCGACGATCCCAAAAGAGAGAACAATAAACTTTATTCTTTGAGAGTATCACCGATACTATTCGTTATTTGATCGCATGCATGTATGTACGTTTATATGCATGTATTAAGATCAAGTATTAAGATAAACTATAATGATATGTATGTGTATGTTTGTATATATTATCTATTAATATTTTTTAATACTTATTAATATTTTACATCAAAATATTTTCTACGCTAAATGCATTGATAAAAACGATTATTACATTGCATTCTAACGAATATTTTTGTCGAATCATTAATATTAATGTGTATATAATGTTGTTTATTTATTCATATATACCGATTCAATAATTTCATTTGATTTAATCATTTATTTGATTTAATCATTTGATTATATCATTTAAAAATAATTAAAACGTAACATGATTTTTTTTTAGGAAATTTCATTCTATAGACTTTTACACGTTTTCGCTTTCTTCAAATATTTCATACTGATTGGCTGTACTATCGATTTCAAACAGTACTATCTTTTCAATCACATTTGTTTGTAATATATTCGTTTACTTATTCATAACTCATATTAGTCACGTGTCGATATTGTTATATCGTATTTACTTATGCGGTCACTCATGCAAATCGCTTTATTTAAACACGCTCTAATTACAAAACGATAAAAAAGAAATAGTAAACAAGGAAATTTATTCAATAAACTATCAATTCCTTTCCAATATTGTCTCTCTTACTTTTTCTCTCTCTCTTAATACCATATAGTATATATATATACAATATGATTAATAAAATAAAATAAACTGTACTGTGTACGTAATATATACTACATTTTATCTGATTTATTTAATATGAATTCTAATAAATTTAATATATATATATATATATTTTCTTTTTATGTAAATTTGTTTCCTTAATAAAATTCTAATATCAAAATTATATACTGATAGGACGAGAATGAAAGTTTATGTCAAGTTAACAATGAAGTCGCGATTCTCACATAGTCTTGAAAGTTTCAATGGGAGTTATGAATGTTAGTTAGATTATAGAAGAATAAGAACTAAGTGGAAACAAGGGATAGTGTTATAATGGACCACGTGTGTCGGTCATGTTTTCATAGTAATTGCTTCTGAATCAGGAAGTTCGAAGGAACCATGTCAGCTGTTGAAACCTCGGGCTTGTATCTGACATATAGGTATATGTTAGTCATTCCCATGGATCAGAATGTATGTATATGTATGTATATATGTATGAATAGAGATTGTATTATTTCAGTTTAAAGCGTTTAGGACGAATGTTATTCTGTACGGTATTAATGGGAAAATATAATTATTTGATTTCGTGATGTTCTTTGAGATGTTCTACGTAAGTCCATTTGAAAATTTTTAACTTGAATTCTATATTATTTATTATCTATTTATATTTGTTAATTATATCGAAATTTTTTTGAAACATTATTCATATATGTATTTCGTATAAACGATCTGGACGATATAATAATATTATCGATATCAGAGAGATAAAATAATATCTCGTAATAATATCATTTTGTTTGCGCTTTTAGACGAAAAAGTAATTGAATATTTTGTGTCAAATAAATGGAAAATAAATCTTAATAATGAAATATACATAGAAGCACGCTAATTTTGGCGGTAGATTAATTTGAAAGAAAAAATAAGACACGTTAGAACGGAAGAGGATAAAAGAGAACGAATTTCAGAAAAACATAAATTAGGTCGATCGGTCAGATTGCCTCGAAAAAACTTATAATCGAATTAGATCTTTGTTACGAGATCGAATTGTGTTAATAATTAATATTTTCAATTAAAATTAATATTTATTTTTAAAATTAAAATTAAAATTAATTTTTCAGTTAAAATTAATAATTTCAATCTTATTAACTCAAAAACTATTTATAATGATGTTTTGAAAATTATTTGACGTTAGCTAATAAGAATGAAAAATGAAGAATATGGGATTTTATATTTAAAAATTTGGAATGTAATTTTCATAGGTCTCTTCAAGGTCATCGGTAAGTCAAGCAATTCAAATCACTGCGATGTGTCTTCCATGGCATCATACAAACGTGTATGTTTAAAACAAATTTCTTTTTCTTGTTCTTCATTCTTTTAATACTTCGGCAAATAATCGCGTATATAGATGTAAACTGGACATACTGTATATATATATATATATATTTCTTTTTGTTTTTTGGATATATAGTAAACGTAGATATAGGTACGGATATATAAGGTGACTCGACGAAAGTAGCGATCGTACGCGATACGAGTACTGAAATGAAATGCTCCCAGCGGAAGTACTGTGTGTCACCGACTACCAACCATATCACTGAATCCACACACACTACTACCACAGAATAGAACAAATTTCTATGCGATACGAGAAAGTCTTTCGTGTATACTGACTTGCTTTGAGCTCCTTTTATTGTCCGTTTGCACATCGTGACTGTTCAATTTTATATATGATAAATGTCAACTATGATAACGACGAAGAGAAAGAGAGAGAGAGAGAAAGAGAGAGTGAGGAGAGAAGAGGATAAGAGTGAGATCTCTTAGAAACAATAGAAATCCTTTGTAAAATCCTTTCCTTTTTGGGTATTATAGTATCATGAAATATTTTATAGTAAATTACACCGATATATATATATATATATATATATATATATATGTGTGTATGTGTGTAGGTATATAAATGTATATTTGTCACATTTTTATTGTGTTAGATTATATAATATACTAAATATTTCATTTAATGACGAAAATAATTTTAAACAAATCAACACATTTTAAAATTATTAACGACGTGTCATAGTAGTTAATTTATTAATTTAATATTTGATTTTGACTTGTAGTAACTAATAAATTTAATATTTGATTATTTTTGTCTTGAAAATTAAAGAACATATTTCTTTTATTCCTTACAGAACTGAATACAAAAGATTGGAGTTTATCGATTAATATAATTTCAATTAATAATTACATTAATTCGATGCCATTTGATAATGATAGTGAATTTTTCGAATTATGAATCGAGATCACTTAACAAATTTTTCTTTCTTATATATATATCTTTAAAACTATGAAAACCAAATGGTTTTTTTCTTTTTTTTTTTTTTTTTTACTTTTCTTGAGTGTATTTCAACGTTTCAAATAATTGATGGAAATCAATCCATCAATCCATATATAATTTCTTGATATTTTCTCAAAAATATCCTTTATCCAGTGTCAAACTTTAGAATAGTTATCTCTGTTTATTATCTTGGCAGGAAGTAACGATTATTCTGTATATTGGCTTGGGTTAAATATTTAATTGCTTTCGTGAAAAGATGATTATAGTCTTGCGATATATCGAGAGAAGTTAATTAATATTTAATTGATTACGAGAACATATTACTTGCGAAATTATACCGTTAGAATATAACGCGTTAATAATCGCATATTTCAAAATAATATACAATGACTTTAGTTAATCGCGTTACTAAAAAAGTTTTCATTACAAACATATTTCGGTCGGAATTATAAAAAAAAAAAAGAAAAAAAAAAAAGAAAAAAAAAAAAGAAAAAAAAAATAGATAAGTAAACGCAATTACAAAGAAACATATCGAAACGATGTGGTAAATAGTTTAAGAAACTCCGTTCTATATTGATTGACATAAATATATCGATTTTCTCGTTGACAATGAGTAAGATATAATATCTAGATATAACAAGTTCAACGTTTTTGTTATAACCAATATAAGAATCACCGTCTTAATCAACTATCGCTTTTACGTCGGAAGCCGTAAGACATTTTCAATTTCCAGAAGAGATCGTTCGGTAGATTTAGCTCACCGTTTTCTCTTTTACTATCGACCTCCGATACTGTATCGGCCTTCCGATCATCAATGTTTCGTTATTAACCCATATACGGTTTTCCTGGAAAAAGTAAATCCTATCGACAGGTTTGTTGACAGTTCCGTGGAAAAATCTATTTTTCTTTTGTAAGAAAAAGAATTCTTTAGGAACATAAATAAATAAATATATATATATATAAATGAATAAATATATACATATATATTTTATTATATTTATCTGTCATTAATAAAGTATTAATTGGCATTGTGTTGATATCAGTGAGAAAATACGACATGTGATAGTTCTATCTCCGAGTCTGTACTGGATTATCATTACGTGCCTTTGAATCGTAGAGAAGGATCTGACACAAAGCGACGTGTTCGCTCGCTTTGTATATGACGTCATATTATTATACAATAGTTTGACAGGTCATTCGAGTTGCATATCTAATCGCGTTTTCATCTCAAATGTCTTCGAAGATATCCTTTAATGAGTTTTCACGGTATAACAAAATGTAATTTGAAATTAAATTTAATTTTTCTGCAATGACATTTAATTCTTAAATCTAATATTAATATATCCGTTCATTTTGAATTTTTTATTTAATATTTTGTTACAATCGTTCGGAATAATTTTAATCTTTCGAAATAATTTAATTAATAAAAGTAAATGATAAGAATTATTTTTAATATTAAAGAATTGAAAAAAAGTGAAAAGTAATTTTAATTTAATTCTTCTATATATTATATTCATTTATTAATTAACTTTTCTTAAATTTATTAATATAAATATACATATAATTTTCATATTATATTAGATATTAATCTCTTTCATTAATATAAATGATCTTTTTCTCTTTTTTAGAAAGGAATAAAAATTTGATTATACATAGAAGGATTAATTCTATTAAATAAAAATAAACAAACAAATACAGACAAATACAGACAAATTAAAACCTGATAATGGATTGATTGCACGAGTGCAATCGTAAGCAAAGAATTTATTACAATGAAATAAAACTTTTATTCATCATTATGACAAATATATAAATATAATGTAATTTCATAAATAAATATAATATAAATATAATATATAAATATAATATAATTTCGACAAATATAATTTCATATAAATTAAAATTCTTAGTTTCACTATTTTCCATAATCATTTGATTGATTCATAATATTAATATCGTTCCATACTTATAAAAATAATTATGTACGAATCAAATATATATATATATATATTTTTTTTTTCGCATTAAATTTTTTAAAGATGTCGAAATAAAAAGAATAAGAACATTCGAATGTTATTTTCTCGCGATCGTGAAACATTTCATTCTGAATGTAAATTCGAAATGAGATTTGGTTGATATTAACTATCAAGAGACTTGGTTCATTCGTCCTTCTTAATTTTCGCCATCTTTGATATCCATCGTTGACGGTGAAATTGCGAGTTACTGTTTGCCGTGGACCCACTGCCGACAGTTGTTGATTTATCGTGGTCGAACAACCGAACCGTTAACGCTTGCCTCGACACCAGACATTTCACTCTTCTCTCACTCTTTCTCTCTCTCTCTCTCTCTCTCTCTCTCTCTCTCTTTCTCTCTGTATGTATTCCCCGGCTGTCGCCGATCGAGTTCAACCCGAATTCGGGACGAAGTAGATTTATCGTTGTTACCGGTACGGCTTCGGATGCTTTTTGCTCAGTATTACTACCACACTTAAAAACCTTCACTACCACCAACTGCAACGATCATCACAGACGACAAAGAGTTAGAACGAATTTGTGTTTTCCTCTGACAATGTAAATCCTAACTTCTCGTTTACGACGTGCCCAATCCAAGATGCAAAGGTAGCTACGTGCTCAACTTTTGTCTTCCTATTACTCGTTCTATCCATCCCCTCTCAAGATATATCGTATACATATATATATATATATATATATATATATATATCGTTTTCTAACAAGACCGATTTTGTGATACGCCAAACGGATTTCGAACGAAAGCTCACGATATATGTACGATGTTGAATTTTCCCTGTATCGATTTCGGTAAACACCGGACAGGATACGGGCGATATCGACGTTGGTAACGGATAGAAAAAAGTTAAAAAAAAGAAAATAAAAAGGGAGAGAGAAGGGTGGTTGGGTGGGTTATGAGAGAGAGAGAGAGAGAGAGAGAGAAGGTAGATACCTGGTTGGGTCACTGACTGTACGTGTATCACCATTTATCGGTGATTTGCTACGGATCGTCGATCGTACCAATTTGTTCACTGCAGTGAATAATAGCTTCACTTGATTTTTTAATAAACGCACTTACTATTATTATTCAACGAAATATGACGGTATTATTATTTATTATTGACTTAAAACAAAAACAAAGTAAAAAGAAAAAAAGAAAAAGAAAGAAAAAAAAAAAAAAAAAGAAAAAAGAAAAACGTTCGGAGTCAACGTTTTCTTTTTTTTCCTCTCCCTTTTTTTTCTTTCTTTTTTTTTTTTTTTTTTTTGCATCGTATGACGTTGATTAATTAAATAAGAACAATTAGTTCGAGTGTGTGTTAATCGATTTACTGGTGAATTTCGTTGTCGTTCGATTTATATGATGGGTCATATACCATCGTTTAATCGGTCAGCCATATTTTTTTTTTCTTTTTTTTCTTTTTTTTTTTCTTTTTTTTTTTTTTTTTGACATGATATAGATAAATGTAAATACATATATAGCGTGTGTTAAAAAAAACTATTCGTATGCTCATACTTTTCTATAAATCTATACATATATACATATATATGTAAACATTTTTACGAGGAATTATAATTTATAAAAAATAAATAACATGTTTACATTTTTGTATACTACTCATTGTACGTAATTATACGTTTAAACAAATTTATCATTAAGCATCGAATTCATGTTGTATTCACGGTTTATAATTTTATATTTTACGATGGGAATAATTTACAAAAGACAAAAAAGAAAAAAGAAAAAATGTCGATCTTTTCGTACAATAGAATTTCGTATGTGAATTCTGACGTGATAAATGAAAAAAGGTTTAGTTAATAAAAAAAAAAAAAAAGAAAGAAAAATTATCTATCCAGTACAAGAATGAGAAAGAAACATTTCTATAAATAGAAAATAATAATTTGTATAAAATAAATAATGATCATGCAAAGTATATAATTTAATGATTAATTTCAATTGAAATATTATATAATAGTATATATACATATATATATATATATATATATAAAATAAAAACGTTAAATATTCATTTCTAATATATAAGAATCGTTAGAATATCTATCACGAAACCTGACATTTCTGATGGAGATATAGAACATCTTAGAATTTTGTGGTAGGTCCTTGTGAAACGTTCATAGTACTATATATGTAGATCGGATTGGTTCGTCGTTACTATGATAAGGATCACTGAGCGTGTGTGGTTGAGCTATCAGAGACATTGACACGATCGTCGTCTATTCGCGATTCACGACCGAGATTTGCATTTAAACGGTTCACCTATCTACGAACATGACGAGCAACGTTCGAATGATGTTTCAGCGATTTTTATTTCAGCTTTCGTCTCTTATTCAACTCAATATCCTTTCACCAATTCATACGTCTTTCATTCAAAAATTATGTACGATGATAAAAAACGAAAAAACATTCAACGTACGATTGAACATCAAGTTAATTTAAAAGATCTATTATATCAATTAAAATCACTCATTGAAAATTTATTCTGTAATCAATATATTAATAAATATAATCCGATATAATTTATTGTAATTATTTAAAACGGCCATTTATTAAATACGACCCGTAACTTATCCTATTACGTAGTAATTATCGATATGATAATTATTATATACAAGGTGTTTTATAAAATAATAAAGACCGATAAATAATTCATATTGCTCATTACGTATAATAAGATCGAGGAATATTAATTTTGTATTAAAATTAAATGATAACAAATGATAAATATCATTATATCCTAATTATGTTAATTATCAGTTATGACGTTTCTATAAAATATTGAACAGTATGATGTACACTTTTACTGACAAAAAAAAATGAATTAGGACTGTCAATTTTTTGTTTTTTTTTTCTTTTTCCTTGTTTTTAGGATAAACAATGTTATAAAAATTCGAACAAAATCTTTTTACTTTATCGTTCGATCTTCGTACATAGAATGTTAGATACAAAATTTGATTTCGTAGAAGAGACGTGATCCATCGTTCGTCGATCATCGTCGTATTAGGCTATTCGTCATCGTCGACCAGTGAATCCATCTAATCTCACTCGCTGACATTGTTCCGTATGTCAATGACAAATGCCTGTCTCACTAGTATCGTTGAAATTTTCATTCTAAGATCATTTAATTCATTCTTATATACATATAATCTAAGGAATTTATATTAATAATAATTTCATATTAATCATATTACACCCTAGTATATCGTTTTCGTTTTAGAAATATTATTATTATTATTATTATTATTATTATTATTATTATTATTATTATTATTATTATTATTATTATGCGATATTAGATATAAAGTAAAAAAGTTATTATTTCCTTAGTAATTGGTAAAATAACATTGGATAAAGTTGAAACAATATTTGCATATGTATTAAATTTCATTTATGAGAATATTGAACATAATAAATTAAAGTTTGATTCTTAAATAAACGTGATTAATGTAGTAATTATAATACATTAACGTTTAATATGATTTTATACTTAATCTATTGTAATGTATATATATATATATATATATATATATATATATATATATATATGTATATATATTTGTTAAATGAATTTAATCCTTTTATGAAGAAAATTTCTGCTTCAATATTTATTCGACAGAAGGTATTAATTTTGTTTACAAATTCCTACAAATTTGGAAGAAAATAAATAAAGAAAAGAAACAAACAAACAAAAATTAAAAACAAAAAAAAAAAGAAAAAAAGAAGACAAAAAAAGGATGGAAGTTACTCGATAAATGTCAATCGATCGAGTCAATTTTCGATCCTATTAATTAGATCCTATTAATTAGATCTTATTATAAGAAAAGTGATAGTATAAGAAGGAGTCGAAAAAGATAAAAGATATAGATATATCGTTGAGTGAACATCCAAAATGAGACGATTCACACGATAGAGAATACGCTAAGAAGTTTTAGAATTCGTCCTGCATCCGCGTGCTAGAGATCTTTATTCCTTCGTGGTTCTTAAGGCTCTTAGTAGCTTCTTAAGAGCTATTTTGGCGATACGGTTAAACCTTCGAAGTTGGTTCGAGATAACGATTAGTCCTTGAGAAGGCAACGAATTTCGAAGGGATAAAGGAATGGGTGAAAACCTGATTCAAATGTTAAGGAAGAAGATTGAATCTTCTCCCTCTCTCTCTCTCTCTCTCTCTCTCTCCCTCTCTCTTTCTCGACATTCTAGAGGCTAGCCAAAAGTATAGATCTAGATTTAAATGTTTACGAGTATTCACAAAAGAAAATAATCCGTTGACGTTGTTACCGAAAACAAGAGAACTAGTGAAAGACGATAAAATTTATTTTACTCCCGTCAACATGTCTCTTCTGTTAAAGTGACATATTTCCAAGGCATTTACATGATAAGGAATTTTAATGGAAATGCATGAATGTGAATCCTCAAGCGTATGGATAAGATATACGGGAAATACTTTTTTTTTTGAGAAAAATTGTTTTGCTGTTTGAAACGATACATCGTCTATATTTACAACAACGGGAAAATATTTCTTTTAGAATAGATATCTTATTAAATATTTATTTAATATCCAAAGAGAATTATAATAGAAAATATCACGTTTAATATATATATATATATATATATATATATATATATATAATTACATATTTAGATATTTTAGAATTTTATTTATATTGTTGTTACGTCGATTTTCGATTTAACGAATTAATCGAAACGTTTGAACGATGATTAATAAATATTTATCGATATTCATTTATCATTTAATACTGAAGATTATTTTTTCATTTTATTTAATAGATAAGAGAAAGAAGAAGAAGAAGAAAAAAAGAAAAATTGGTGCTTCGTATCTCGAAATATCAAAAAGTAATCTTATTGTTTTATGATAATAAGGATAAGTTAAAAGAAAAAAAAGGAATAAAGAAAGAAGAATAATTTCTAATAAACATCTCGCTATTTGTAGGAAATACTTTGTTTTAGAGATCTTTTAGATATCGACGTGTAAAAAGAGAAAAGCATAGCTAACCCTCCTGCAATAATTCGAACGAAACGGAAAGCAAGTACGGTCGTTCAATTTTCTGCTTCAGCCAGTATCTCGAAGAAAAACGTAAAGAACCTTTGTTGGATCGTTCTCGTATATTAGAGTCGATCGTTCGATCACTCCAGATACTGCTTTAGCACACATACAAAGGGAAATAATAATGCTACGCTTATCGGTTACCTTGTTTGCTTAGCTATCCTTTTTGCGCGTATAGATAGAGAGAAAAGTGAGATAGAAAAGGGAGAAAAAGATTAAAAAAAAGAACGAGAGAGAGAGAGAGAGAGAGAGAGAGAGAGAGAGAAAGAGAGAACAAATGAGAGAGAATAAAGAGAAAGACAAAGAGACAAGGAGATAGATACAGAGAGATAAAGAGATAGAGAGAGACAGACAGAGACAGAGAGAAGATGAAAAAAGAAAGAGATAGACAGAAGTAAGAATAGAAAGAAAGAATAAACGGCGAATAAAGAGAGAGAGAGAGAGAGAGAGAGAGAGAGAGAGAGAGAGATAAATGAAAAGAGAAAGAGATAGATAGAAAAAAAAAATAGAAAGAAAGAGAGAATAGACGGTGAATAAAGAAAAAACGAGAGAGAGAAAGAGAGAGGATAGGAGAGAAATTAAAAAAAAAGTGAGAGGAAGATAGAGAGAAATTTTTGTTTCACCATCGAATCAGTAGTTTTCGGTCGATCGGTCGTTCAATCTGTCGGTCGGTCGGTCGGTCGGTCGGTCGATCGGTCGGTCAGTTAGTTGGTTGGTTGGTCGGTCGGCACAGGCGCCAAACAAGGAGAACACGCTCGTAAAATATTATGTAGGATAAGGAGATCTTGGCGCAGGTCCACAATCGATGGCAATGCAGAAGTCTGGAAAGTTTAGCCGAGCGAAGAGCTTAGCGTGGCTGGTACTGGTATTGGTACTGGTACTGGTAGTGATACTACTGGTAGTGGTGATGCTGCTGCTGCTATTACTACTACTACTACTACTACTATTACTATTACTACTACTACTGATGCCTCCACTGTTGTTCCAAAGTTCAGCCTTTATAAATAAACTTTGTCGTGACCTCTATTCTCTTTCTCTCTCTCTCTCTCTCTCTATCTCTCTCTCTACTTCTACTCTTACTAGCACTACCACTACCACATATTTAAGCTTAAATGTCTAATCCAGGATGGACCACACGCTCGCATCAGGAATCAAAACCGCACCTGCCAGAGTCTCTCTATGTTTATCTCTCTCTTTCTCTCCCTCTCTCTCTCTCTCTCTCTCTCTCTCTCTCTCTCTCTCTCTCTCTGTCTCTTTCCTTAGTTATTCGGTCAGACATTCGAATGCAAGAGGTAAGAGTTCCCTGTACTATTTCGAATGGGAGAAGTCAACAAGTGAGATTTTACTTTCGAAAACGGAAACTCGATTGTATGTATGTATGTATCTTACTAACGGAAACGTCTTTCGAAAGATATGTACAAGATAAATCTTTCGGAAGATCCTAGTACAACGTAGACAGGGATCTGTTCTTAGTTGTTTTCGCTAACTTGCCAAGTGTCCTCCTAGGATTCGTGGAATTTACTCTAGGTAAATGTTATCAGACACGTACCTAAGTATTTTAGTGAAACGCATGTTGTACATCTTTATACTATTTTCTCGAATTTAACGATGAATTTCATTTAACGTTTAGTTAATCACAACGTTCATTGCTTGTTTAAGAATTCGTAACGTGTCATTTACATTAACAAGAAAAATACAATGATATAAAGAGAGAAATAGAGAGAAAGAGAGACGCTATATGCGTGTCCTCTTCTTCTTTTTCTTCTTCTTCATCTTCTTCTTCTTCTTCTTCTTCTTCTTCTTCTTCTCTTTAATTTCTAGTAACGTTCTCGCGCGCGATAGATAAATAAAATTTACGGCAGGAACTCACATGACGGAAATTAAACTTTGCCGAATTGCGGTATCTCACGTAACGCCGATCAAAGAAACTAACTCGATCGTTGGGTGTTTAACGATTTTATTTGTATTTGTTAGAAGAGGTTAGAAGAATATCTATTATTCGAGGTAACCCATTAGAAATTATCAGAAACGTATTTTATATCTATGTAGCTCGTTTCTTATAAGAAACATTCTAGTCAGGTTTTCTCAATTCTCAATCGTTAAGATCTTAAATCATAATTTGTCGACGATTCACGTGCCCTTTCAAATCGTCGCTAAACATCGATTGTACGAGTGTACGTACGTGTATGTGTCTCTATATAAGAGAAAGATAGATAGATAGATAGATAGATAGATAGATAGAGAAAGAAAGAGAATGAGTGAGTGAGATACCAATTCCCGAAGTAAAATTACGGTAACAAAGCAATTTCCTGTACGATACGAGGAGGAGACGTTCTAATGGCCCTTTTCGTCCTTCCATTCTCTAGCGCAACAGGTTATACTCTCTTCTCGTATACACTGGGTCTTCTTCTTACACGCGTAGAACGTACATATGCTCCCGGATCGAGCAAAAATTCCACACGAAAGTTCGTTATATAGTACGTTATATACGTTCCTCGTCGTCAGTGTCCTTTTTGTATGTGTTGTCCTCCGGTAAGGGACTTTGCAAAAGGAACAAGAAAAAAAAAAAGAAGAAGAAGAAGAAGAAGAAGAAGAAAGGAAAAAAAAAATAACTTATCCTACCTGCTTCCCCTATCCATCATTCCTCTGGGGAACGATTTTAATGCAGCTAAGTAATTTCTTCTCGACATCATCCATACCCCATATCTTCCAACTCTTTGCCTCGTTACATTCTTATAAAACTTTGCAAACTTTTAAATTATTAGATTGGTATTCTAAACGGTTATGTTTTTTTTTTGTTTCATTGAAATCTTTCATTGAAATCTTTCATTGAAAAAAGAAAGAAAGAAAGAAAGAAAAAAGATAGAAGATTTCTCTTTCCCACTTCTTACTGACAATTAAAGTAATTCGATTATTAATAAACGATTATTAATTAAAATATATATATATATATATATATATATATATAAAGAAAAAAAAATGTAAATAAAAGAAAAAAATTAAATGATGATAATAATACTGAAATAATAGTAATATAATAATCATGATAATAGTAATATTAAAATAATAGTAAATATATAAATTATAAGAATAATAATATAGTAAAACAATAACGATATAATATTATATAATGATAATTATAAATATGATGATAATTGTAAATGTATAAGTGATAGGATGTTATTCTTATTTTTTTCCTCTCTCTCTCTTTCTCTTTCTCTCTCTCTCTCTCTCTCTCTTACATCAATTTAAATGATAAATGCAGAGACGTTAAATATCAAGTCAAACATAAAAAAAAAAAAGGGATTAATATTACCATATCAGAAAAACAGTATAAATCATGTGTGTGTAAATTGTACGATTTGTTTGGTCGACAAAAAATAATGAAAAGAGAAGAATAAAATAGATAAATAAATATAAAAAATCATAAAAAAAAAAAAGAAAAAAATAAGAGAAAGGAAAGACAAAAAATTTCTTTGGGGTGATTGAAATATAAGAAAAAAAAAAAAAAAGAGAGAGAAAAAGAATAAACGAATAAAAAACAAAACAAACGAACGAACGAAAAAAATAAAAATAATAATAATAATAATAATAATAATAAAAAAAGGCGAGTATAATCGTATTGTGTTTTATTTCATGACCCCGATGAAAAATCTCTGCCTGGGAGAAAACAACTGGGGTTGAAAAATGTTTCAGTGGATGGCGTTGGTTCAACGTCACGAATGACAGTCCAGTGCAATAGAAACAGCCGAGAACTCTTGTCGAGTTCTACGAAGTCCTACCGAGTCCTGGCATTGTTCCGTGTTCTGCCTCTATGCCAGAGCTAGCTCGTGTAGAAGGATCCTGTCAGGTTCAGCGAACTTGGAATGCATTTTCATGTTACATATGTTTATGTATACGCGAGTCAAGTTCGTAGAAATTTGAACCCACTGAGATTCGATCGTTTTATACGATCGTCAAATTTTTTCTTACTTATTATTAATATGTGACTTTAAACGAAAAATATCGTTAAAAAATTCATTCTTCTTTATTTAATATTTGTTTTTTTTTTCTTTTTCT
Source organism: Vespa mandarinia (assembly GCF_050613455.1). Taxonomy (NCBI): domain Eukaryota; kingdom Metazoa; phylum Arthropoda; class Insecta; order Hymenoptera; family Vespidae; genus Vespa; species Vespa mandarinia. The sequence goes on from NC_140823.1 coordinate 1,985,205, forward strand.
AATTTTAAGCATACCTAATTTAAAAGAGAAAGAGAGAGAGAGAGAGAAAGAAAGAGAGAGGAAGAGAGAGATAAAAGTGGATTATTATATGTACATAATTTATTATAGATTATTAAATATACATAATTTGTTATATATATATATATATATATATAATAAACAAGATTTCATTAATAGATCTTCTGATGAAAATAATGGTCATTTATCAAGTGTATTACCCTTTGGTAACCCTTTTACCTATTCTCTCATCCATCGCGATATTACGGCTTAAACTTCAGCTGTTCCAACTTTGATAATATCTGCGTTCAGAAGCGATCGTTATTACAGGCGTTTACCGTCATCGCGACCTGCTTTTGTACTCTTGTCCAGCGTTGTACACGATCTCATAAAGCCTTTACCAATCTGCGGCGTCCAGGCATTATAAGTAAAAGCCCACGATAATAATTGCATTTGACGGGTAATTCGTAAGCCGAGTAAATCGAATCTGCTACCAATTTATAGGTCGACGACCGATCGATATCTAGATAAATCTTGATAATCGAAGAGTCGAGAAGAATCGGGGAGAAAGTTAAAAGGGAGAAGATATCACCAAGAGCTACGTAGGGTTGGGAGAGGGGGAGGGGGGGGAGGGATTGGTTGGAAGGAAGTCAAGCGAATAGTATTTGTACGTTCACGATTAATCGTTCGTTTTCGGGTCGCGTATAATTAAACGAAACTTCTCAAGAATTTCACTTAGCATCGGGAACAGAGATCCAATGTGTTACCGATTGTCCCAGTGAAAATTCAGCGGACCGAAAACTTTCGACGTACATCAAAGAGACCCAACCGTGTTAACTCCCGCTAAAATGGCCCAGTAAAATGGCCTCTTCCCCCTTCCCCACCCCCTCACCCTCCGCTAGTCTTTTCTACATAATCGAGAATATAAATGAACTTAAGAGATGAAATTTCACAGATGCCAGAAGTGAGAAGGAAATATTCGATCGACATGGAATTTGGTACTGTAAGTAGATAAAGTGATGTATTTAGGAAGATTTAATTTTATTATAGTTTTGAAATCTTATTATTAATCGTCTTTGTGGATTGTTTAATTTTTAATGGTGTTTATTTTAACAAAAGAAAGAAATAATAATAATAATAATAATAATAATAGTAATAGATGAATTTTGTTTCAAAAATGTAATTAATAGGATATTAGATATTTTTATATGTATACACATAATTTATTAGTTTTGTGTTAATTTTAAAAATCATTAGTATACATAATACAATAAATTGTTCAATCATTTCGATTCATTATTTTATTCTTATCGTGTTACCATTTTTTGTCGATAAAGCAAAATGAAATTACGTATCGATTTATAGAGTACGAAGAGAAAGTAACTTCGAAAATAAATTCATCAGCTTTTATCGTTTATACAATTCGTTAATAGAGAAAGAGAGAGAAAGAGAGAGAGAGAGAGAGAGAGAGAAAGAGAGAGAGAGAGAGAGAGAAAGAGAGAGAGAGATGTTAAAGAAAATAATCTAGACAGCTGTGTTCTTATCCCTGACAAGATAAAAAAAAATCTTCTTGATTTTATACAAAAAACAAGAAAATGGTGTTTTATTACGAATTAAGAGAGAAGTGAATTAAAAAAGTCTTTAAGTTAAATAAGCGAAGTTAAAGCGAAACTCGTTGGCAGTACGGAAGCGGGAAAGTAATTAGCGATTGCACAAAGATTGTAACATCCTCGAAATAGTTTGATTACTTTTTCCAAGTTTTTTATTATTTTTATTTCTTTTCTTTTTTTCATTTTTTTTTTTTCTTTTATTTTCTTCTTATTTTTTTTTTCTTTTTTCTTAATCGTTAAATTTGATTCCACGCGAATAAGAATAAGTTATTAATATACTTTGAACACGAAAAATCAGAATTTACAGATCGTCGTAAGACGATTTAAATTAGCATTCATAAGCTAGCAATGGCGTCGACTAAAGGGGAATAAAATTTCAATGGCATGAACAAGAAAATCTGATGTTTATACTTTTTGTAATCATTTCTCTTTCTCTCTCTCTCTCTCTCTCTCTCTCTCTCTCTCTCTCTCTCTCTTTCTCTCCCTCCCATTCTGTAAGCAAACATAATTAAAAGAAATGTTATATTTTTAGAGATAATGACTAGAAAAAAATATCTCTTACTGTCACTTAATAACCATGTTTGAACGATACTATTTTCTTTTTCTTTTTCACTTTCGTTTTAATTAATTTTCTATTACTTCGAAAATTAATTTAATTAATTAACTTTCTATTACATTTTCTATTACATAGAAAATGAATTAAATATTCTTTTGATTCTTTACATTAAACGCAATTTTAAAATCTAATCGAATATTCGTCATATTTTTATTCATATTCTATCGTAATTTTTATTAAACAAATGAGAAAGTACAAAGAGAAACGTATGAAATTGAATCGTTAATTTATTCCGAGAGTAGGAGATCAATTTTATTAATTTCAAGGAAAAAAAAAACATTTTTCTTTTTTTTTTTTTTTTTTTTTTTTTTTAATATAGACAAATATCTCTCTGATACAGGCTAACATAACAGAAACAAAATTAGTATTGGCGAACGTTCATCTCTATAAATTTTACGATCGATCCTTAAGCTCGTTTATAATAATGGAAGGTTCTGAAGCAAATAAAAATAAGTATAGACGTTAGCTCGTAGGATATTTTTCGTAATACCGAACGTATTAAGCAGAAGGGGAAGCCTTCGCGGAAATAAGTTCTACGGTACGATCAGTTAAACGGGTCTGGCATTATGAGCAATTCGAAGACGAGCAAGAAAGAGTGAAAGAGAGAAAGATAGAAAGAGAGAGAAAGAATTAGGAGGTGGTGAAGAAGTTGAAGGAGAGGAGATGAAGGAGGAAAAGGAAGAGAAGGTGGAACTAGAGGTGAGGGGGTTGGTAAATGTGGAGGTGATGTTGGCGGCAATAGAGGAAAAGTGGGTTGGGAAGGGGATGCGTGGAGGGAAGGAAGGGGTAGGTTGGCGCGGAGAGACGCGTCAGAGACGAGCGTCGAAGCACGTCCGGACGTAATTTAACTTTGGTACAGTAGGAGATTCTCTGATAGGCACGGAAGAGTGCACCCACCTGCTGCGGACGTAAAGTTCGCAGTTACCTTGGATATATTGTAGCTTTCAGTGCTCTTAACAAACGAGGGTACTCGTTATACTTTCAACCGACTATTACTACAACGTTTTCCCTCTAGTTCCTCGCCCATCCCTCGCCCTCATCCCTAAGTTCCCTATACTATAACCACCCTCTCTCTCTCTCTCTCTCTCACCTTTATATACGCGTGAGTATGGACACTCTTTCTCTCTCTCTCTCTCTCTCTCTCTCTCTCTCTCCCTTTCTTTTTCATGAGTTTTACAAACACGAAAAGAAAAAAAGAGAAAGAGGGAAGAAAAAGAAAGAAAGAGAAGAGAGGAGAGGCGAAAGGAAAGAGAAAGAGAGAAAGAGAGAGAGAGAGAGAAAGGAAAAGAAATGCGGCAGGATAAGAGAGGTACCGGTGTAACAAGGGAGGATTCACGTAAATCGGGCACCTTGTTACTCGCACGGAAATGAAATTCTATTTTGAGGAATATTCTACGATCTTTCTCTGGTATTCTCTCTCTCCCTCTCTCTCTCTCTCTCTCTCTCTCTCGCTTTCTTTCTCCTTTTCTCTCTCTCTTTCTCTCTCTCTCTCTCTCTTTCTCTCTCTCTCTCTAACGACACGTACCATGTACGGCAATAATTCTTGCTAAGCTACTTAAGTCGCAAGCGAGACGCCTGGATTTTACGAACGAGTAATCGCGCATTTCCCCAAGAACCGTTTCTAGTATTGCAAAGAGTGATAGATTCCGATAAACGGATTCGAGTAAGACGTGATTCTCTTTTGGTGTGAAGTGTACAAATAAAAATAATGGAAAAGAAAACAACAAAAAAAGAAAACAAAAAAAGAAAAAAAAAAGAGAGAGAGAGAGAGAGAGAGAAAGAGAAATTGCGATGTGAGAGACAGAAATAACTTTTTTATTTTCTTCTAATATATCTGAAAGCATAGCACGTTTATACTATCGATCTCTCGTGGGTCTTTTTATATTTAAATAAAACATGAAAGATAAAAAAGAGAAAAGAGAGAGAGAGAGAGAGAGAGAGAGATCAAGAATAACGCTAAAATACAAAGTATTTCATTTAGCTTAAATACCTTCAAAATATCTCTCTTATTGTTGTTGATGATTCTTAAATTAAATGTTTCCAAAAATTGTTTGCATTCAGAAAATAATTAGAATAATATGAATATCTAGATCTATTTGAATTTATTTAAATAAAAAAAATTATACAAAAAGATAAATTTCAAAAGCTCAATTATATTGCTGTAATAAAAATATACATATCGTTAAAAAAGGAAAAAAAAGAAAAAGGACTAATGACTTAGGTATCTCAAAAAAAAAAAAAAAGAAAAAAGAAATGAAAAAGAAAAGAAAAAAATAAAATGAATGGACGATTATAAATATAACCTCTTATTAAATAAACAATTATCTTTTGAGTGATCAAAAATCGTTTGTTCTTAATTAATAAATTAATCAATGAAATTAATTAATTAATTGCCACGTATACGTTATAGCGTATAAATAGAACTATTATACGATTATTTCTATTTTCCTTTTTTCTTTTTTTCCTCTTTTTACTTTCTTTTCCTTTTTTCTTCCTTTCTTTCTTTTTTTCTTTCCTTTAGAGAGATATATAAAAAAAAAAAAAACAAAAAAAAAAAAAAAATAACGATCCCGTTGAAATCCACCTCGGTGACCTCGGTAGTCGTTGTAATTACTGACGCTTCTTCGTTAGAGGGAAAAATCGTCGTAAATCCCTAGTCGAAGGGCTCTCTCGCGCTCCTGTCTCATCCTGTCTCGTACGAACAGTATATAGCGCAACGTCAGTATAATATGTTCCTAGTGGTAGTGTTACTGTTGCTACTGTACTAACCACCAAGAGGGAAAGAGAAAGAGAGATAGAGAGATAGAGAGAAAGAGAAAGAGAGAGAGAGAGAGAGATAGAGAGAACGAGAGAGATAGAGAAAAGAGTTGTACACGTGGATGGATGGATGGGATACGCGTGCGCGTGTAATAACAAAACTTAATGCAATTAAAAAGAGGTCATCCAGAGTAATACCGTGTACGAGTATTTATATGTATTACGATGAAACACAGTGGATGGACTGTTTTCGTGTTTCACGTTCCGCACGTGTTTCAAGCCCTCTTGCCTATGGTGTATGGATTTACAAAACGAGTGGCAAAAGTTCGAGAGAGAGAATCAGAGAAAGAGGGAATGAGAGAATGAAAGAGAGAAAGAGAGAGAAATAGAGAGAGAGAGAGAATAGCTGGGATGAGATAGTCAGATAAATAGAAAGTGTGAGAGAGTCAGACAGATAGCGATAGAGGACAAAGCGAGAGAGAGTTTTCCTATAGTGTCATAGGACCGAGAGGGATGAGAATAAAGCGGGGAATAAGGGGTGGAAGGAGGGATGGTGGGTTATTCGCATTTTCCTCAGGCATCTTATTGTGTGTACCGGGTTATGATTTACGAGGATTCGTTTCTCATTCTAGCTATACAAATTGCGATATCCGAGCTAAGTCGACGACGTCGCCGTCGTGCTCGATCTCGTTTTTATATATATATATATATATATATATATATATATATATATGTACATACATACATATATATATATAAATTTCTTTTTGTTTTCCTTTTTCTTCTTTTCCTTTTTTTCTTTTCTCTCTATCTCGTGGAAGCAAAAAAGAACGATGGAAAAGAATAAGCTTCTGAATCGATCGTATCACTCGACAATGTTCATTTCTCATTTTACACGGGTAACACTCGTGGATAATTCAAATGGATATCTAATATCTTATCGGTCAATGGCCTGTGGAGAATCGAATTTCGAGGATAGTTGGTTTCTATTTGTGGTTCTGATCGTAAATGTGTTGCCTCAAGTTACTTTCAAATATCATTAGACCGAACTACTTTGATATTATCGAATACTTAGCGTGTCGTTGCTTTTGACTATAACTAGTTATTTATCTTTAATGTTAAGTTTTGAGCGTTTGAAAATTGGGAAATCAAAATCTTTATTATACCTTCTTTGCATGTTTATAACGTGCTCGATATATATACTACGTCCTTATATTAAAGTAAGATTGTATTACTTGAGTCACCTATAACAAATATTGATTATGCGCGCATTTGAATATATATATATATATATATATATATATATATATTTATAAAAGATTATAAAAAATTAATAAAATTAATTTTTAAAAATTTGAATTTCTAATTAAAAATTTTTATTTTTATTTTATTTTCTGAAAATAACGAAAACATTTGAAATATGTTAACAATATCTTAATCATTTACATATACATATATATATTATGATTCAGCATTTATATTCAATAATTTGTCTTTTTAACCTACAATAAGATAGTACTTATGATGTTTATTATTATTTAATAAGAATCTCAATCACCTTCTCCATCATATGACTACAACCATACTTTAAACTGAGATCACACGTCATTCATAATTTCAACGAATTAATAAGATGAATCAAGACAAATATCTATTTTGATTTTTCAATTATTTCACTTTATTATCGATACTCCTTGAGATTTTAATTTCACTACTATCTAAATACTTTTATCAATTGAAGATATTCTATAGTCTTAGAAATCGAAGAATGAGAAAAACTTCAATATTCCACGAAATCTCGAATTTCTTTCGAAGATATTCCCCTATCGAACGAATTACTATACCATTCAGTTGTAGCCAATTGTGGATCGACATAAATCGTTGTTTCCTAGGGAGAATTCAACTTCTCTATCCGCAATAATTCATGATGGTAGAAAAGAGGATAAGAGAGAAAAAGAGAAAAAGAGAGAGACAGAAAGAGAGAGAGAGAGAGAGAGAGAGAGAGAAAAGAGAGAGAAAGAAGAAGTGTGGGTTGGTTTGAGGTTGAAGTAAAATTTTATTGGCCCTCTGGTTTGCGTTTTACCATCGATGCTATCCCTTTTCCGGTTGGCCAGATAAGCCGATTTTAATTATCTCGCAGAAGGAGCATACTAGTTCGCGGCTGTGCTACGCGAACGAACCATCGGCCACGTCCGTTGTCAGAGATAAGAACGTAGAACAAATGAGATTGGAGGATTCAGAAACGTTTTAGAGTTGCATGGAATAGGTGTTATAAAGGGAAGGAAGATCAGTGCTCACCGAGACGTTTATTGAAATTCTATGTGTTCTAGGATAAAATGCGAGCTGACTGCTACTAATCGTCGTCATTAGTTACACTCGACGACTTTGGAGATAGTATTATGGGTGAACCATTACCGGTCATTACTACTATTCATACTGATTGTTCGAACATACACTATTCAATAAAAATAATAATAATATATATATATATATATATTTTATATGTATATGATATTATAATATATCTATAATTATAAATGTTGAATTTTATAGAAATATACTTACATATGTATGTATATAATTTATGATATTACGACGCATTTATTATAAGATCGATTCCTATTAAACCATATATAATGTTAGCAATTGAATTTTATCAAAAGTTGATAATGAAATCGGTCGGTTGTATCGCTAAAATGTACCACAGTAATATCGTAAACGTTTTACCTATAAATTGCATTGAGTTAGTGAACACAATGAAATTGTAAAATAGTATACGTATATATAAGTACATAGACATTTGCAAAAGTGGTTTTACGCTTTATTCGTACATTTGAAAAATATCTTCGTTTGCTTGTCTTTTGATGATATCTAAGGAAAAATGAATATTTAAGATTAATATCGTTTTATACCGAAAGAAAAAGAAAAAGGGATACAAATATATTGATTAATGTTTCTTGTAGTTCTTTTTTCTTTCTTGCTTTTTTCTTTGTCTTTTTTTAAATCTTCGCTTTTTATTATTGGTGTTTCTTCTTCTTTTTTTTTTTTCTCTTTAAATGGATCGATACATTTCTATTATCGGAGAGTCGTGTGTAATAAAAAGACGAATTTAATGTCGTTTGTTTTTCAGATTATTTCGAAGGGGAAAAGAAAAAAAAAAAGCAAAGGGACTTTCGAAGAAAGGAAAAGATAAAAATGAAATTAAAATTAAATGTAACAATAGTTCAACGATTTAGAAAATATTTACACCCTTGAATGATTCCAATTAATTAATTTCATGAAAGATATAGATTAAATCTAAATCATTCATCGAACATATTTGAAAATTAATAAAATTTAATATACATTATATTGGCAATTAAATAATTAAAATTATTTATCCTATATTAATCAAGTGGAATTTATTTTTCTTATATCCCTTTTCTATGTGTCCTTCTTTTTATTTTTTCTTGTCACGTATCATTAAAAGCAACGTAGATATTTCAAATACTTCAAACTCTTCAAATGTTAAAATTCTTTCAGTTACGTTAAACATCCTGTGCATACATATTTATATATTATCTGTATAAATGTAGAAAAGGAGAAAGAGAGAGAGAGAGAGAGAGAGAGAGAGAGAGAAAGAGAGAGAGAGAGAAAGAGAGAGAGAGAGAAAGAGAGTACGTTCTAACTATCGATAAAATTATGAAACGTCCGTAGTTTTGGTGAAAAAAGCTCTCGGTGTAGTAGGACGATAGCCGGCAGAGTCGTACATCATTCCGATAGCGTGCCGGCGATGCACCAAGCGAAATAAAATCACGAAGGAGGTTTTGGTACGGTTTGTGCGGGAACGTAGATAAAGAGGTAGTGGAGAAAGGAAGAGAGAAGTCTAGGGGTCGAGGCTTACGCCGTTATAATATCGGCATAGTGAATATTACTCGGTCGATCGACAGCGGTATTTATGCAATAGGAAAACTTGGAGGATGCGTTTCACCTCTGTTATGTATTTGGTTCAATCGTTATCGTTTATATACATGCATACGAACGTAAGTATATATATATATATATATATATATATATATATATATATATATAATAACATATAGAATAATAAAGAATTGTTTACAATTATTTCAAAATTATCTCTACGATTGTTAAAGATGTGATCATTGATAAAGGTTTTTCTTTCTTTTTTCTCTCTTTTTTTTTTTAGAATCTTTCGATATCAACGATCATCGATCGTTTACGATCGTACCGATCGTATTTCAACGTATAAGATATCTATCTAATCGTTGATTCGCTAACTCCTATATACCTTATCTGCGAGTTAAAATTTTTATCGTGTCATACATAGGATGTTCTGAAAAATTTCCCGGAAGCTTACGATAGCGACGATATAACGTAAGAGATCTCGAACGATTGTCGTGGTCGGTCGTATTTCAATGTAGTAGATATCTACTCGTTAAATCGCTAACTCTTACAACGTCATCTCTGAGAGTTAGAATTTTTATCGTGTTATATATATATATATATATATATACAGGGTGTTCTGAACGTTTTCGAAATATATTATGTATGATTACAACGATATCGTCGAATATTTCGAACCGATTGTGGTCGATCGAAGACGATCTGATGTGATCGTAAAGGATAATAAACAAGATAATAAACCAGTGGAAATGATAATCATAAATGATATAGGAATAATTGAAAGGAAGTAAAATAAAATGAAAGAAAGAGAGTGAAAGATAGAGATAGAAATAAAAAGTGATCGTCCCGTTTTTGTTCATGTGCAATGACCGCATTCTAGCTTTGTGCCTATCTACGATTATTTGTTTCTTTCTCTCTTTCTCTCTTTCTCCTTTTTTCTCTTTTGACTCTTTCACCTTCTCTCTTCTGTGAAAGACGAAACTTCATTCTCTGGGGTTTAGCTCTCTTGAGGGTCGAGCTTTGCTCTCCGGCAGATTGCTTTCGAGAAACGTGGGTAAAGAAAAAAGGAGGACTAGGAAGGAAGTAGCGATTTATGAAACGCCCATCGTAGAAGTTTTCCGCCTCGCAACTTCTTCGCGCCCGTATAAACGTGCCGGCTTAATGAATATAAATCGTGAGTGTTCCAGCCAGCTTTCGCGGTCTAACTCCAGGAGCCACCTCTGATTAGTCACCTAGATACGTAGAAGAACATACGGGCAAAACGTGTTAATCTTTACCTATCTAGAAACTATTTATTACGTATCGTAATAAAAATTGAATTCGGTCTATATAAAACGTTAAATCGATATTGTCCTTATTAAGTCAATTTTCATATCGAAACGATTATTTTGAAATATCTAAAATCTTAGAATTACATTGGATAAATGGAGATATAATGGTTTAAATGCAGCAACAACAATAACAATAACACACGACGACGACGGTGACGATAACAACAAGAAAAATATAAAAAGCTTCACGAAAAAATACGCAATATACGCGGACGGGGCTTTTGCCGACGCACATGTACACAAGACCGTACACACAGCCGATCGTCGCAAATATTTTCTTTCCTTTGTTTTTTTTTTCTTTTTTAGATTTATCTAGAAAAAAAACAAAAAAACAAAAAAAAAAAAGAAAAAATAAAGAGAGAAAAAAAGAATTAGGAATAATCTGTTAAAATTCGGTTTATCACCATGTTTTCCATCCAATTTATTTACAATTTAAAAGCCAAAAAGATAAGCTTCGTTCACGTTTCTCTGTTAACTTTTATTTTTACAGAAAGAAAAAAGGAGAAACAAAAAATTGAAACGAAAAAAAAATTCGAAACATTCTGGGATCGTAAAGATTAAAAAAAAAAAAAAAAAAAAAAAAAAAAAGAAAAAAAAAAGAAAAAACAAAACAAAAAGAAAAAAAAAAGGAAAAATAGAGAGAAAAAAAAGCAGAGAGAAAAAGAAAGAAAAATCATTGCCGGAGATTTCGACAAAATCTCTCATCGTAATATTTTACAAGAGAAATTTCTCTTTCCTATTTTATATTTCTTTCTCTTTCTCTCTTTCTCTCTCTCTTTCATTCTGTATCTCTTTCTCTCTCTTTCTTTCTCTCTCTCTCTCTCTCTCTTTCTCTCTCTTTCTCTCTCTCTCTCTTTTTATCTTTCTCTTCCTATTTCGCGCGTAGAATTTGCAAGCAAACTCTTAATTAGCAGGGAAACACAAAAAGGCCGTCGGTCGTTGTCGGAGCTGGCACGGCGGTGGTGGGTGCAAGGGGTGAGAGGGTGAAGGAGAGGAACGGGAGGGGGGCAAAGGGAGAGGGGCAAAGGGATAGAGAAGTGAGAGGGCAACGATTGTGGATAGACAGAGAGAAACAGAGAGGGAGAAGAGGGTGTTTGGCGTCGGTGAACGAACGAAAAGCGTACTTACTAGAGTAAGCGGGGTGATGCGGTAGGACGAGCAGAGGAAAGAGGAGTTGCTTTAGGGGTGGAACGCGGGTTGGAGGGGATGGTTGGTTATGAGTGAAAAGGCGTAGGTAGGGCGTGCAGTTACATAATTTGTTCCTTCTTGCATGACGTTAGTTTTAATTCATGCTAATGAAGAGGCGTGGAAATTTCATTCGGTCTCGACGTATGTATAAAAGGGGCCTTGGAAGGGAAGAAGACGATAGTAGGGAAGAGGTGGGAAGGAAAGGGAAGGGAAGGGAAGGGAAGGGATAGTGGTAGGAGTAAGGAAGAGGGCAACGGGCAAAGAGTCAGTAGACTCGGGACAGTAATTTTTGTTCGTGCCAGGTGGAGGAAGAGAGAACTACTAGAAGAGGTTGGAGGGTGAAAAGAGGTTTTGAGAGAGAGAGAGAGAGAGAGAGAGAGAGAGGAAGAAATAGAAGACAAGTCGAGGTGGAGTAAAAAGGGGATGTTTTGGCATGAACGACGGTGAGTCCGAAGCATTGCCAATAGAACAGTGCTGCGCTGTCAGATTAAGAAAACAATGTTAAAGTGAAAGATTTTAAGCGCAATAAAGATCGCGTTTAGAGGAAACAATTTGAATTATTGTACGATAATTATTTGGCGCTACGTAATCAATCTTGTAAATCTTTCAATTTAATTGATTTTATATTCGTCGCTTAAACAGTCATTGAAATTTTTAATCTTACTCTCTCTTTTATTACTTCTTCCTTTTGTCCTTTTTCTTTTCTTTATCGATTCATTATTTCGCACTTGGATTAAATCAAATGACACAAATTATATTGTATTATTATTTGTAACGATTAAAACATGTCTATGCGAAATTTAACGTTAATTAATATCTTTTCTTATAGAATTGAAAACGTTCGTTTATCCGTTTTTAACGAGCTTTAAGTTATAACATTTCGTATTCAATATTTCAGTAAGAATAATATAGAAACTATATAAGTCAATATCAAATAAGAAATATAATTGAATTGATTCAACTTAATGCTCTTTCGTTTGTCACATCTCGATAAAAACAATTCGTTTCGCTTTACTAACAATCAATTAAACATTTGATACAAATAAATGAGGAGATATTGATTTATGGAAAATTTCATCTGCAACGAATCCTTCATCCATGATCTATATTTTAGTGGGGTCAACATTACTTTAGAGTTAGTAAAGGTCAGGCCAGGATCATATAGAATGAGAATATTACGCTACTATCTCGCGAGGACCCGTCGGTCGTATCTCCGTTCTTTTTGAAAGGTTTTTGTTCGTGACTAGCAGCGTGATGTAGAAGTGCAACTGCAGTTACAGGAGACCGCAACAGACTCTCTCTCTCTCTCTCTTTCTCTCTCTTTTTTTCTTTTTCTCTGACGATGCAGCGCGTGTTCTTTCCTAAGAGTAAGATGTCGTCTTGATGTCTCTTTAATGAATAACCGAGACGCACACAGAGACATTCACGGAGAAAGGATGGCTCTTACTGAGTCCTAAAGAAATCGTCATTGTTCGATGTCTGGGTACTTCGTCATTTTTGTCGGATATCTTTTGAAAAAGCAGAAAACCTTTCATCCCCTTTAACCAAGAAACTTGTTTTATCCTGGTATTTTAAAACTTATTTTAATACTGAAGTAATCTTTTAAATATACATATACACGTCTATATATATATATATATATATATATATATATATATATATACACATATATATATGTATATATATACACGTATGTGTGCGTGTATGTGAGAGAGAGAAAGAGAGAAAGAGAGTTTATATGTGTGTATATATATCGTAAAAAAATCTTATCTTAATACGAAAGTAATCTTTTAAATATATATACCCGTAATATATTCAACATAAAAAATCAGTAATAAGTTCTCAATATCACAAAACGTCCATTAAGTTCAACGTTTTATAAATCTTTTTCCACGAATAACTTATATACATATCTCTCGAACATTAGTACGACGAATATTCACGGTTTTTATATAAGATTAAGAACTTCCACTTACTTCGTTCTATACGTTCGGGTAAATTTGGAAAGTAACGTAATTAAATGAAAAGTTTTGATAAGATAAACGGCTATGAAAAGAGGGCAAAAAAAAACGAAGAAAAAAAGAAAGAAAGAAAGAAAGAAAGAAAGGAAGAAAGAAAAAAAGAACATAAAAAGAAAAGAAAAAACAAGATCGTAAGAGAGCGAACTGTGTGCCGATAGATTATTATTGTATTGGAAAAAAAAAAAATTCTCGTAAAAGAATAAGTTGCATCGATGTAAAAACGATCCATTGGACAATATTATCTTTCATGAGGGTAGTTTTAATTTGAAACGGAAACAATGAATTCCGTAAATTAGGAAAATGAAAGATACTATTTCTCTCTCTCTCTCTCTCTTTCTCTTTTTGTCTCTATCTCTCTATCTCTCTCTCTTTCTCTTTTTGTGTCTATCTCTCTATCTCTCTCTCTTTCTCTTTTTGTCTCTATCTCTCTCTCTCTTTCTCTCTTTCTCTTTTTGTCTCTCTCTCTCTCTCTCTCTCTCTCTCTCTTTCTCTTTTTGTCTCTATCTCCCTTTCTCTCTCTCACTCTCGAATTATACCGCGTATTTTCGTTGTATACCAATAACAAAATTTTCCTTTAAAATTTTCGCTTGTCATTTTTCGAAATGTGAACTTTAAGGGGAAGAAGAGAGAAAAGTCAAGTATCGTTCGCAAAACGACAGTAGTGATCGCGGAATAGCATTTATTGAAGTAATACGAAAGTTCCGAACGTGGTAATAAGGTGAGATCGATATATCCAGCAAAGAGTAGTTTTCCTTGATAAGAGGCAAGAGTATTTTCATTTCACGAAATCAGCAATATATATTTCGGAATACAGAAACGACTATAGCTCGATATGCTAAACCAATTGCCCGGTCGTATTAAACAAGCCGCTTCGTTCTTGAATAAATCGTTTCACCCTACCTCCATCAAACGCTCGTTCAACATTTAGAGATCATTCCGTTTTGGGCTTCGACGCCATAAACTTTGCTATGTAAATTTTCATCAAATGTTAAAAGCGGATGCAATCGCTCCTATTCTTGAGGATATACATATGTACGCATATGCATATATATATGTAATATATATATGTAAAATATATATATATATGTAATATAAAATATATGAGCCGTTTATTTTGAAAGTGGCTTAACTCCATTTATCTTCAAATCGAGATATTTAAGGATAGGCGTTTCAATGAATTTAAAAATATACGTATAGGATATTAATGAGTTATACTACTTAAGTGTATCTAAAGGTGTTAAATTTATAGTTCCTATTAAAATAGTGGCAATTATTAAATGAATAATATGCGTTTTCTTATCAAGAATGGAGTTAAGCCACTTTCAAAATTAACAATCAAATTCATTATAAAATTTGAAGGTGCCCAATTCCATTCATCATAATTTAAGATGCTTCAAATTGAAAAAAACAATACTCAATTTATTTTACATATCTTTAAAAGACATCGCAAACATAATTTATACGATTCAAAACATTTTTTAAATACAAACGTACAAAATTACGAACATAAATTTATTACAAAACAATTTACTACTCATCTCGATTTTGTATGTGTGAAAAGGATTTGAAGAAATCATGATAATGCGGTGGTATATAAAGGAATAGGTCAATTATATCCTTGAATTCTACTGTTGTAATTTGTCTGATATTTCTTTACAGTGGTATCAATACAATATTTTCGAACCTTCTTGGTCTACCCCGACGTGGTAATAAATTCAGGACTTTAAAATTTTCATTTTTAGTCATTGATGTCTTATAGAAAATTTTATATTATAAAGAAATATTTTTTATTTCTTTTTAATTCAAGGATTTTCATTTATTTGTATAATAATTTTTACAATGATTCACGTACAAGTGCTTCATCGTAAAAAAATTACTTTTTTTGTTTCTACAAATTCAAATTATATACAAACGGAAAACGACTTATAAATAATAAAGTCTTATTTGTACAAATAACTTTATGGAAATTAAAAAAAAATAAATAAATAAATAAAAAAGAAAACAAAAAAAGAGGAAAGCTTCTATTTCAATAATCACTCTTAAACGAATAATAGTTTCATCGATATATTATTGCTCAAACGAAGAACACGAATTTTACGGATAAACTTTCTAATACGATACGTAAGGCTTTTCAATTAAATATTTATTAGATATCAAATCCAACAAATATTCTTTTTCTCCTTCTTGCGCATTGGAACATCTGTTCGTAAAGAATTCCTAACGATGAGACGAACGACGATTTAAATTTTTTTAAGGCCATTTAAAGCCTTTCAATATGAAATTTAGAAGAACTTCTTTTGTACCACAGGAAACAGAGAAGGAGAGAGAAAGAATGACTAAATTCACAAGGGGCGAATCAAACCTAATAAAGGACGGGGCCAAATACAACAATGAGGGAGGCAGAATTGATAGGAGGAGGGGCAGATAGAATAAGGTGCGGGGGCCAAACATCTTAAAGTCCGGGGCATGGAACCCCAGAGGTATGGCCAACTTAGTAGAATGCAGGGCAAATTACCCCAGGGGCGGTGCTAACAAAGTAGGGGCGGGGATTGATAGTCCAGTATCGGAGCAAGGACCCTGGGGACGGGGTCAACCAGCGAGAGGCGAGACACCTTCCTAGAAGGCGGAGCCAACCTATCAAGGGGCGGGGCCAAGGACCCTGGGGGCGGGGATAACTACTCAGGGGGAGGGGCCAACATATCAAGGAGCGGGGCCAAGGACCCTGGGGCGGGGCTAACTAACCAGGGGCGGGACCAACCTATCAAGGGGCGGGGCCAAGGACCCCTGGGGCAGGGCTAACTTACCAATTGAACTATTACGTTATATATAGTACGTACTAGATATAGTACGTACTAGTTACAGTGCGTAGTAGATATAGTACGTACTAGATATTGTACGTACTAGAAATAGTACGTACTAGACATAGTATATAGTAGAAATACTACGTACTAGAAATAGTAGCTACTAGAAATGGTAAGTACTAGAAATAATAACAATAATAATGACAATAACTATCATACTATGAATAACAATAATAATAATATCGCTAATAAGAAAAATAATAACAATAACGATAGTAAAAGTATTAATAATAATAAAAAGTATAATAGTAATATTAATAATAATAGTGATCATAGTAATAGTAATAATTATAATAATAACAGTAATAATAACGTTAATAATAATGAAAATAATAATAATAATAATAATTGTCAAGGATACTGATAACAATTATAACAATAATATCGAAGACAATAATAAGAATAGAAATAATAATAATAAAAATGATGTTTATATTATTAACAATAATAATAACGATAATTTTATAATAATAATAATAATAAAAAAGATAATAGCAGTAGTAGTAGTTGTATAGTAGTAGTAGTAGTAGTAGTATTAGTAGTAGTAGTTGTACTAGTAGTAGTAGTTCTAATAGTAGTAGTAGTTCTAATAGTAGTACAAGTTGTACTAGTTGTACTAGTTGTACTAGTTGTACTAGTAGTACTAGCTGTACTAGATGTACTAGATGTACTAGATAGTACAACTAGTACAGCTAGTACTAGTACAACTAACCTAGTAGGGGCGGGGCCAAGTACTCCCAGGGGCGGGACCAATTACCCTGGGGTGGGGTTAAACCTGCAAAGGGCGGGGCTAACCTAGTATTGGGGGCGAGTCTGGACTAGTAGGTGCGGGGCTAACCTAAATGAGAAAGTTCATAGTGGAGAACATGTATCATGGAAGAAACCTCTTGGAATTTGTATCCGAAGAACCTCTCTCTCTCTCCTCGATTTTCTAAGATAGTCATACATATATACAGATATAATGTATATCAATTGAATATCTCGTTTGTTAAATGCAATAGAAAAAATATTGTTCATGGCCTATTTAAAATTATTTACATTTGAATATATATGTAATTTTGATCATATAATTATACGCGATAATACTATGTCAGTCATACTTTAAAATACAGTAACTGTGAGAAGATAAAATATGGTAGCTGAGAGAGACGACCGGTTTCGATGTAATACGATACGAATTAAACGTGTTATAAGAGAATTCCCCAAAATAAAAAGGATTCGCATTGGCGGCTTGGTAAATCGTCAGAGGACACGCATCTAGTTTTTGCATCAGCGTAAATGACAGTAACAGGGAACCGTGTTATATTGTACGACGTCGAAAAGTCAGCAGAAAAATTGTCGAGAATTTTAACAAGCGACGAAAAAGCGTGCATTGAAAATGATCGACGTGAAAAATGCCGTAAGAAAAATAAAAGACAAAAGAGAGAGAGAGAGAGAGAGAGAGAGAGAGAGAAAATAAAAGAGAATAAAAGAGAAAGAGAAATTAGTCGTATCTCTGATTAACGTGAATCCTTTTTTGACAAGGATATTAACAGATTTGCTATAAACGCTTTTTATGAAATTCTCGTAAATAATTCTCATACCTATAGGTACTTACAGGAACAATGACTATCATGCAATTTGAAATTAATTGGATATTAAATAATATTCGAGGATGGTAATAATTTTCGATTCATTTCACCATTTCCTTTTCCTCTACCCATTATCAAACTACCTAGAAATCCCTCTGCGTCGTCTACGAAATGATCTCTTGCTCCAGTTAAATTTCTGCGCATAGATTTCTACGCGTAGCTAGATAAATTCAATTAACCTAGTAAGTTTCGTTAACAACCAACGTTAAACTAACTAAACTAAAATTATCAGTAATTCCAATTTGTTATCAAGAAGCCTACGAGAGAGAGAGAGAGAGAGAGAGAGAGAGAGAGAGAGAGAGAGAGAGAGAGAAAGAGAGAGAGAAAGAGAGAAACTTCGTCTAAAGAAGAAAACGGAATTGAAGCCTAACGAACTTGATTATAAAATAGTTTACTTGTTCTCAGTTATAATTTATTTACTTATCGAATAAATTTTTATTATTATATTTCTAACATCTTTCGAACTTTTTATATAATCTTTCTTTGTAATTTTCTGTTTTGTCTAATGGAAAAAAAAAATAAAAAAAAAATATCTATAGTTCGTAATTATTTCTATATTTTTCTATAAGAATTACATTAGGATTATGTAAAATATATTCTTAGAATTATGTAAAATATGTTCTTAGAATTATGTATTATAAAATAATGTCCCAGCTGACTGTCCGATTCGAATATCATTAACTCGTATCACTGTAAACAAATTTAAAAAAATCATTGAATCTTATTGAGCATCGAAACTTATTATCGATAGGACGTTCTACCTTATCGACGCGATGATAATATTAAATTATCTATGAATAGTAGCGCTGCGATAAATTTCTTATCATCCGTCGGTATTGTAGAACTCATCATTGTAAAATTACGATTAAATGTTTTAATGGAAAAGTTAATGATATTAATGTAATGTTTTTAATTAATTTCGATCGTTTTAATTTTATCGATAATACATAATTGGTAAAGTTTTTAATTCGTGCGACTTTAAAAAAAAAAAAAAGAAGAAAGAAAAGAAAAAAGATTGAACGGAAATATTATTCTTTGCTGGTAAATTAATTATCGAAGAAAGAAAACAAAAAGGAAAGAAAAAAGAAACGAATAAAGCGTACACTTTAAATTAATTTGTACACCTTTATCATCACTGAAACGAAATGGCTGAGATAGTTAACGATAATCATAATAGGGTGCGCATTGTTTTAAACAGACGATTGCTGTGATTACGGCATGGCGTCGTCCAAGTCGTGTGTCATCGTTGATTACAGGTGAAAAACGTAATTAACGGAGTAAATTAAAATACGAATACTTTTACATGCAGATTATTAATGTACAAGCTCTCGTAATAATTTTGAAATAAAGGTGAGAGTCGAAAAGTATGAAAAATGTTATGCCACATGGAGATCAAGGGGAAATTTTGACCGTACGATTTGCGACAACGCAGATTGGTTTACGTTATGGCGGCAAATTCTAGTTGAAAACTGTACGGTTACAAATGCCAAAAATGTTTCAACGTTGGTACGTCGATGATTAAAAAGTGCAAACGAAAATATTCTTTTGATCATTTCATCTGTGAAATTCTTTTATCGTAAGAGATATCATTTGAAAATTGTAATTTTCTGAAGTCATGCATTTTAAAGCACAGTGGCGACTTATCATGGCGGCGAAATTTTCTTAGCTGTGGCCGCCGTGCTATGCGTACGATTATCATCGTACATAATATCAGCTCGTTAGAATCTCTATACGTTCGAGTGTATTTTATATAAAAACGTGGTGTGTATATGATATACAAATATTCAAATATTCATCTTTTTGTATTCATCAACTGTATACACGCGCGCTCATACTATTGTTACATTACAGTTTAGGTTGAGAGTGTATAAGTTCAAGAACCTCATCTGTGTATATTCTTATTAGTTAAAGAACTTACTTTTATAATATTCCATTTGAAACTGTACAAGCTAATGCTATCTGTACTTCTGCAAATATGGTGATAATTGCCATTGATGTGTTTTAAGATCTGGCAAGATGAATAAGCGTCGTAGAACTTCATCTGTTGCAAGTCGTGGCACAGAGGATGATGGAGAAGACTTACCGCCTGAACCAACAAAAAGGCGAAAAAAATTGGATCCTGTAAGTTTTATATAAATCTACATTATTCTATATTTATTTACCTTTGTATTTTAATTATTAATCATGTTATGAATTTACATAAAAAAATCTCTTTACTTTTTATTGTGCTAAAATAAAAATCTTTTTTGTTATTGTCATATACAAACATAAATATATGTACTAATGTATACATAATTTTTATACAGAGTGACTTGTGCCAACAATTGTATGATGTTCTTCGTAATCAAAAGAAAGAAGATGGAACGTTATTATGTGATGCATTTATACGTGTGCCTAAACGTAGACAAGAACCAGGTTATTATGAAGTAGTATCAAATCCAATAGATCTCCTGAAAGTTCAACAAAAATTAAAAACCGATGAATATCGTGATATGGATGATTTGGCTGCAGATATTCAACTCATGGTCAACAATGCCAAAGCTTTTTATATGGTATTATTAAAGAAGGAAAAGAGTTTCTATTTCTTTTATCATATTTTTTTATTCATTTATTTTACATATATTATTATTATATCTATAATACAAAATATTTGTTTCTCAATTAATATTAAAACTATATATTTCAATTTAATCTTTTTCTATTAGCGTACATCTCCAGAGTACAAAGATGCCACTGAACTTTGGGAACTATGTACGAACACCAAAAATCGTATTATGGAAGAATATGAAGATCCAGAGCCTAAAGGAAAATTAATATTAAAAGTTGGTAGATTGGTGAGTAGTCATTTAAAAAAAAAAGAAAAAAATATAATAAAACTTATACAGCAATAAAGTAAATCAATATTTTCATTGTTAGGCACGTAAAGCTACCTTAAAGCAAGACGACGCAGAAGATACCTCTGAAAGTTCTACAAATCCTGATGAAGAAACTATGCAACAATTTGAAGATTTATTTGCAGCAGTTATGACAGCTACAGATCCTACTGACAATAATAGGCCATTGCATACAATGTTTCAATTAAAACCATCTAAAAAGGTTTATTTCATGATCACATTACTTATCTTACGATTAATATAATTTATACACACTGTTTAGAATGTTAAAAAATATTTTAGTTGTATCCAGAATATTATGATGTAATCGAAACACCGGTGGATTTAAAAACTGTTGCAAGAAAAATTCAAGAAGGTGCATATAACGGAATTGGAGATATGGAAAAGGATTTAATGTTAATGTGTAGAAATGCGTGTCATTTTAATGAGCCGGGTTCGCAAATTTACAAGGATGCTAAACTTTTAAAGAAAATTATTACAACAGCTGCAAAGAGACAAGATACCGGATTGGGAAATAATAGTATAAAAATCACTAGTACAGCACCTTCAACGCGAAGTAAAAGAGGAAGTCGTACAATGGCTCAATCACTGATAGCACAAACAGCATTATTACCAGATGAAGATGAAGAAAGTGATGACGAAGAAGAGGAATCTCCAGAAACAGAAGAAGCAGATAATCCACAATGGCAACTATTTCAAACTATTAGAACGGCTCCTAATAATCAAGGTATTTTATTAAATAATTATTTACATAGTATAAATAAAATATAAAATTATATATTATATATTAACATTAATAATAATATTTTTATTTAGGTGTTCGAATGAGTGAATATTTTTGGAAATTACCATCGAAACGATTATATCCTGATTATTATAAGATGATTAAAAATCCTATATCTCTATTACAAATTCGTACAAAAATAAAGGTATATATCAGAAATTATTATGAATTTCACAATATAATGATTACTTTTCTTTCTATATATTATATATATGTATAAAAAAATAATAATAATAAAAAATAAAAACTTACAGAAAGGCGAATATGGTACTGTAAGTGAAGTTGCGGGTGATATGAACATAATGTTTGAAAATGCTAAGAAATATAATATTCATACTTCTAGACTATACAAGGTAATCACCATATTTATATTTTTTTTAATCAATATTAATATTCTATGACTAAACTATTATACATATATATATATTTTTTTTATTCTACAGTGTGCTGTAAAATTACAAAAAATAATGCAAGAGAAAGTACAAGAATTATTAGAGTTTGATCAGGTAAATGAAAGTTATTATAAGGTAAGTAATTACATTTTCTTTTTTTTTGTTCTCATACTTTCAAAATCAATTATAACTATACGTATCTCATTAATATTATTACATAAAAATTTTAAATATTACTTTTGATTCGATCATTACTAGTAACAATTAATCTTTTTTATTAAATTTTTATATTATATTTCCTTATTGTTTAATATTTGTAGGATTCAGATTCAGATAGCGAATCTGAAAATAGTTCGCAACAGCCAAAGCTTATTAAACGAGCATCTAATCTTTTAACTCGGGGAAAATACAAGGATAATATACCATTGAAAAAGCGTTTATATGCTTTAGTTAAATGTGTCATAGAATACGTTGTAAGTAATTCCAAATTGGGCTAAATGTATCGATGGCAGTTAGTATAAAATCTTTAATATTTCAGTGCGAAGATGGTGGTCGACAACCAATGTTGATGTTTATGGAGAAACCTTCAAAAAAATTATATCCAGATTATTATCAAGTAATAGCAGAACCTATAGATATGTTAGCCATTGAAGCTAATATAAAAGCAGAAAAGTATCAAAATGAAAATGAATTGATTCAAGACTTTAAGGTATCCCATTAAAATAAATTAATATAGATTAATTCTAATTCCTCAATTGTGAATATAATCTATTAAATAAATAATAATCAACATTTTTAGTTAATGTTTAATAATTGTCGTCAGTATAATGAGGAAGGTTCTTTAATATATGAGGATGCAAATACATTAGAAAAAGTTTTAATGGATAAGGTAAAAGAGTTAGGTCCTTTACCTGAATTAATTAAACCTAAATCAACAGCTTCTACGCCTACTAGGAACGTTGGGTATGTGAAGATTTTAATATATATTTGATTTATAATATATAATGAATACAATGATAATATAAAGCAGAGTTTAATTATATATTGCCTTCTGTAATATTTTATTCACAATTTCTACAAAACCAAATATAGGAGACCAAAGAAGGTAGTACCGTTACATTTACAAAAATTACGAACTATGTATGACACTATAAAAGATTACCATGATGCAAAAGGGAGACAATTGTCTCTTATTTTTATGAAACTGCCAAATAAAAATGAATATCCAGATTATTATGAAGTTATTAAACAACCAATGAACATGGAAAAAATAGCATCAAGTTTAAAAAATAATGGATATGATAGTCTGGATGAATTGGTGTCAGATTTTATATTAATGTTTGATAATGCTTGCAAATACAATGAACCTGATTCTCAAATATATAAGGTTTGTATTTTTCCAGATCATAGAAATTATTTAATTGTTTATGTAAGTAACTAAAAGAAATTCCTAATTACATCATCATTTGTCAATAATTGCATTTATTAAAAAAACATTTCTAATATTCTATTTATCTCACTTCTCAGAAAAGCAAAAATCTTTTATAAAATGTATGAAGTTTAATGTGATTTTATTAACCTAATCACATTATAATTAAAATTATACAATTTATAACTAAAAATACTTTAGGAAGAGCTATTTCCATTATACAAAAAAAAAATCACACATCAAATAACTAATATTTTCCTCCTTTTCTTCTTTTTTTAAATAAACATTAAAAAAATTATTTTTACTCCAACTAAAACTGAATTAATTTTTATTAAAATAAAAACTGACAAATTTAATATTGAACAATTGAAAATTATTATAATTTTTATTGTTCGTAATTATGCAGAATACGAAACGATAAACGCCAATACTTGGATTGAAATTTCGCGCTAAAACATGGAAAGCTTAGGCTGTTTACGGATAAAGGGTTTGAGGTTACGTACAATCCGCATCCTTCGTGCTATCGTCGGTTTAATAATCGTGCAAATTAATAAAAATTGCGATCATCAAATTATAACAAAATAATGAAAAAATGAAATCAATTCTGTTTTTACATATATCAAATGCGTCAAAATGTTATTCTCGGTTCAAATGTTAACGTGAAAGTTTTCCAAATTAATTAATACTCCATTGTGGTCTAGTTGTCTGATCTGTATTGAATACTTAAAGACTTAAAAAAAATGAACAATCAAGGTTATATCCAACAATTAAATAATGTTAGTAATCACAAACCTTTAAAAGTTCGACCGTGTTTTATAAGGTTATTAAGAGACAAAGATGTAGATCAGCGTACAAGAAAAAAATACAAAAAAAACGAAGCAGAAGTAAATATCTACAATTAGCAAAGACATTTTTAGATTTCATGAGAAACAAAATATTAAATATTAAGAATATCCTTTGTTTATAAAAGCAATTAAGGTCAAATAAAATTTCAGGATGCTTTAATTCTCCAACGGCTAGTATTACAAACTAAATTACAATTGAGTGAGGACGACGAAAGTGTACCGGACGTATCTGCGGCGATTCAAGAAATATTAGCTACGATATTTACAGCTCTTTATAATCATCAAGATGAAGAAGGAAGATGTTATTCAGATTCTATGGCCGAACTTCCAGAACATGATATTATAGAGGGAAAAAAGTATGTCATATATATATATATATATATTTTTTTTTTTTTTTTATTAATATAATTTATTTTAAAATTATTAATAAATGTTTGTTTTTTTATTACAGAATACGAGGTTTATCGTTGGATTTAATTAAAAGAAGATTAGATAGAGGTGTTTATAAAAGGTTGGATCGATTTCAAGAAGACGTATTCATATGTTTAGAGCGAGCACGAAGACTCTCACGTACAGATTCTCAACCCTTTGAGGATAGCGTTGAATTACAAGCATTTTTTCTTCGGACACGTGATGAAATAACACGCGGAGGAGATTTGTTACATTCCCCATCATTAAACTATACACTTCTTGATCTTTCTGCACAAGTAGCAGAATTGAAACGTGTTAAACATCAACAAGAATTAACCATGCCTAATGAAGATGAAAGTTGTGATGGGAATGAAACTAAAGTCTGTAATGTTATTGTATATTTATCAAAAATTAATAATAATATAATAATAAATATGAAAATATATTATATTAAATGTTATTTTAGGATTCTGAAACAAATACCAATACAGAGGGTAATCATAACGATGGTGGAGGATCTATGAGTTTTAATCAAGAAGTATATAGAGCTGGTGATTTTGCTTATATAGAACCAACTGAAAGAGGGATGGAATATAGCGTGGTATTAATAGAACGTCTTTGGACCAATACAGAAGGACAACAAATGTTATATGGAAATTTATTCTACAGGCCGAGTGAAACCTATCATGTTGCATCTAGAAAATTTCTTGATAAAGAATTATTTAAAAGCGATGCTCATGTTGCAGTGCCATTAATTAAAGTTGCAGGCAGATGTTGTGTATTAAGTGTAAAAGATTATTTTAGAATGCAACCAGAAGGATTTTTGGAAAAAGACGTATATGTATGCGAATCTAGGTATTCTACAAAAGCAAGAGCTTTTAAAAAAATCAAAGTATGGAATTTTGATCCAGATCATTTAAAATTAATCCCACGAGAAAAGCCTTTAGAACCAAAACGTGTTATTTCCGTATATAAAGAAAGATTGGAAAAACATAAAGAAGAAATTGCTGAATTAGAAGAGGGAGAGAAATTAACAGAAAAAGAAAGGCCTGTATGTAATTAATTAATTTAAATTGTAATTTTAATATTTCTATAATTTTATTGCACAAACCATTTTTTTTCTTCCCCCTTTTATATTGTAGAATGTGATATTATACAATCCAGATGATACTGAAAATACATATTATGAACAATATAATACGTGTGCCGGATCTGTAAAAACTGGAGATTTTGTTTATGTGGCAACAGATGGTGGCAGACAACAAATAGCTCAAGTTGATGCAATATGGGCAACGAAAGAGTATGTACAAATATTTATAAAATTCATCAATAATTTGAAAAGGAAAGAAATATCTTTAAAAAAAAAAATATTTAATATTTTGCAGTGGAAAATGTTATTTTAAAGGTCCTTGGTTATTAATGCCAGGAGAAGTTCCACATGCGCCTACTAAATTATTTTATAAACAAGAATTATTCCTATCTACAGTCGATGGTACCCACCCTATTGTTGCAATTGTTGGAAAATGTGCCGTCCTCGATTATGGAGAATATATATGCAGTATGTATATAAAATAATATATAATATTAATAAAACCTTTAATTAAAACAACATATAAATGCAATAATATGTTTAGTGAAATTACTAAACTAATAATAATTTACAGGTCGACCAACAGAAATTCCAGAAGATGATATATATATTTGTGAATCTCTTTATGATGAAAGTAAAAATTTAATGAAGAAACTAAATCAAGAAGGATTAAAAAAATTTAATCATAGTGCTACCGTTACAGAAGATGAAATTTATTTCTTCCGGAGACCAATTAATCCTGCTAAAGTGAGTGTACTTCCATGTAGAATATATTAACTTAAATATTAATGACACCTTAAAATCAGATAGATCAAAAATAACAATGTACAGCTTCCTTCTTATACGCAACTAACTATAAAATTATTGCTTGGCATGTAATGCGTGTGTTGTAGGTTCCGGGTGACGTGGCTCAGACGCAAAATCAAGTCAAGTCCGTCACGCCCAGTTCAGCTCAGTTTGAAATGGTAATTACTAATTTACAAAATTGTACTATCTATCCTGAGGGAAGCAACATCAAAATTGCATGTATTTAATACCACACGGATTGATACAACAAATTAACTTTCAATATAATTAAATTATTAATAAATTAAAAAATAAATAAAAGAAAAAAAAATTATTATTCTTAATATAACTTGATGTATCAATCTGTCAATATGCATGATGTTATTTTATGCCGGCATATTTATTTTCTTTTATTATTATGTGCAGTTATGTTTTTACACATAGCACTTATAGGGTGAGCAATAATTTAGATACAAGGAAGAAATTCAGAGCACCTGTTGGGTTTATATTGTTAAATATGTAATAGATATACAACACCACCAAAAGTTCTTGCTTCCATGTCGCTCTAACCTGATTCACACACATGTAGAAATGAAAAAAAATTGCTTTAAATGGAGTGCATAAGATACTAATCTTTATACTGCAAATTAAACTTGAATTGATTTATCATATCTTTAAAATAATATATATATATATATATATTTTAATATACATATATATATATATATATATATATATATATATATATATATATATATATAGTCTCTTGGGGCTTGAGCTGTTTTATTGAAAAAAAAATAGTTAAATTCAATACATAATGCATATTTTAATACAAAAGGATAACAATTGCAAAGCCTATGTTAAAATGTATTCCGTTGTTTGTAATATTGTGTAAGATTATATATTGAAGACTTAACAAATAACATAACATTCGGTAACGGATAATGAAGGTAACAAAACATAAATGGTATAGGAAGCATCGCCATTGTTACCGAAGCTGGAACCTGATGTACTAGGCATGGGAGTAGGATTAGGAGTGGGAGTAGGAGTAGGAGTTGGGGAGGACAGCATGGATGCTGGTGGTCCACCGTCCGTTGGATCTACTGAAGCTCAACCGGTGCTCTCCAATATTCAGACACCTGTATCATCTAAAAAGGTAGGCCTTACATTGAAATTATTTGCTTACCAAATTGTCACGTGTTATATTTTCATTTTTACACTTTATTTTTATTTAAAAAAATATGCCAGCATACTTTGTGTTTTTGCACCATTGAATTTTCGTTCTCTAACAACATTAGATCCAAAATTGGATGTGCTCTTCTTGAAGGTATACAGGCAATATTTGTTCATGTACGATGGCATTATAATTTGTTTTCTTCTGTTTAGAAAACGGCGGGTAAAAAATTAGTTACGGGCTATATTTTATATTCAAGTAAAATGCGAACGCAGATTACGCAAAACAATCCCGAGTCATCCTTTGGAGAGATTAGCAGAATAGTTGGCAATGAGGTATTTATTTCTTTATTCATAATTATTTTCTATTTTATTAGAAAAAAATATTTTAAGGGTTAAAAGTATGCAATATAATAATTAATCTGAATGAACGTGTGTATACATAAAATATACATATATATATACATATAATATTTAAGAATGTTGAAATGAGATCTCTCGCATACTTAATCATCCTTTCAAACTCGTTTTTTATGATGTACATAAACCAAAAAAAAAATATTATAAATAGTAAATAATGGTTTATATATTTCAGTGGAGAAAACTACCAGCAGGAGAGAAACAAGCTTGGGAAGAAAGAGCTATTAAAATGAATGAAGATGGAGGACAGTTAAAAGGATCATCTATTACAGTTGGATCAAATGCTTTACAAGATGTAGTATATGAATGTTGTTGGGACAACTGTGATTGGCAATTTGAAGATATGACTGATTGCATTGATCATTGTATCGCTGAACAAAATGGACATGTACAATCATCTTTTACAAATGCTGCTCCTGGTAAATGCTTAAGAAATACTCAAGAAATCATATCAAATAATATTATAATCTATAATATACCGTTCATTGTATTCAATAGATGTTGATTTTCAATGTCAATGGCGTGGTTGTGGTCGTACTAAAAAATCTGTACCACCATTTCCAAGTGTACAGAGACTTGCAAGACACGTTAAAGAGGTACATATTCTTAAAGCAAATGGACGTATCATCCCACCGTCCGAAAGGAGCAAGTACGAATTCTACTATTTTATAAAATATATTTAATTTATAAATTTAAAGAATTTTCATTAATTCACATTTTTTTAGAAACTACATGGCTTCGAAAGGTCCTACGATACTTCCACCAATGGAAACAGGTAAAGAGTACTTAATAAATGTTGAAAAAAAATGCTAGAAAATATTTATTATTTCATAATCGATATGCATTAGAAACATCGGCTGCAGCAACACAAACCAGTAATATACCAGCTACCAAACAGCCTGAACCAATGTTCGTTGCTGTTCCTCCAAGGCCGAGTAGAGTATTACATTCGGATGCATATTTACGGTAAAACTGTACATTATAAAAATGTACAATCATTATAATGAATATAATTACTTAATATTGATTCACATTACTAACATAAAATTAATTCTTAAACGAGATCAAACTTAAATAAATAACATAAATATATAATATCACAATTGATCCGCAGGTATATTGAAGGACTAAATGTAGAAAACCGGTACATATCAAATTGGGATAAACAAATGAATGCTACTCCTGAAAATACCCAAATTCCTGATATAACAAAATTACCTGCTGAATGGTTGGGCAATGGTGTGGGCAACCATGGAAATGTGGTGAATGCCTTATGGACACTCAGAAATATGATGATGCGGGATGTGTTAGCTATCAATAAAACTTTATAGTTTATAAATCGTTAAGATCTGTAATTTTTAACAACTCGATGCTACCTTAACTACAGTTTATAGATCCGTCGATGCTACCTTAACTACAGTTAATAGGTCCGTCGATGCTAGATGAAAGACTGACAAGCGCGGATGGTTTCAATAATACTATATTTATGTATTATGATTTCCTGATTAATTTTTTCATTACTATTTAAGAATATTTAATTTTTCTTTTGAAAATTTTAAATAATATGTCTTATTGCCATAGCTATAAAATGAAATTTTACACTTATACAAATATTTTTAATCTATTATGCATTACCATAGAAATTTTTATATTAGGTAATGCTTGGATTAGCCAAATGTACTTTTTTACACAGAGATAATAAGATTTGACAAATATTTCTCTTTGCACTATTTAAAACAAAAACAAGGGGCATAGACTATAGAGAACTTCCTATAAAAAAAAAAAAAAAAAAAAAAAAAAAAAGAAAAAAAAAGAAAAAAAAATATTTTATGTAAATATTTTGCTAAGTTTTATTTTTTACTTCTCATGAATAAGATCTTGTATTTTCTGTATTACATGCTATAAAACTACAACTTGAGAAGTACTCTTGTATTGTTCATTTCATGCAAAATCCTAACATTAGAAAACTTTTTTTTATTTAATCTTTGTTTAAATTATATTAAATAAAAAAAGTATAGAAATGGGGAGTTTGATACATAGTTTTCCATAAGAAAATATTTATTAATAGATCTTTTGTTAATTTGATTTAATAATCTATTTTTGTTTAATGTATTTTCAGAAGATTAAATACAAAATTTAATGAGCTTCTGAAATGATTTGTACAGTAATTTCAAAGAATATTTATATCTTTGGCTAATATGTTTTAATTTTTCTGTACTTTTTTAGAAAGTCTATATACATATATATATATATGTATATATATCGAAAATGTAAATGTGACGAATATATATGACTCTTTAAATGAATAAATAAGATAATTATGTACATTCATTTTTACTGATAGTACACAAGATTAAACGTTAATAAAATTCAAGTGCAAATTATTTTTATAAATAATAAATCGTTCATGATATATTTCATATATAAATATATGTCATTCAATTTCGAACTTTCTTTTAATACTTAGTCAGTTACTCAAATTTTTAATTACAAATTTTTCTACTCTGTGTACTTATAGAGTATTCAGTACGCATATTTCGAGATTTTATGAAATAAAAATTTATCTATAAATTAAATATTGAATTTCCCGTATTATATATTTAATTAATAAATTAAAAAAAGAAAATCTAATGTATATCATTTCACCTAGCATTGACAACCATAACACCATAAAAATATAACTTGTAGTTGTGTATTTAGAACAAAAAAAAATAAGTACTATTATTTACTTATCAAATAAGATATACATTGATATGAATTTTGTAAGTTAACGTTGAACTGAGATTGTTATTTTTTCTTGTACTTTGGATATACATTTATATCTTTGAATGAAAGTAGGATATAAAAGTATTTTGTGCTCAAAAATCGCTCACCCTTCCACCAATTTGCCAATCACCCCATTTGGTTGGTTCCTTTTCGCTATCTGTGATTAATTCTCCAGTTTCAGGATCAGTTTCTGTCAAAACCAAATCGACGAAACGTTCACCTGGTTGTACACCTATTTATATAAATAATATATAAAAATTAACGATAAATAAATATTTATATTTAGGACATATTAATGTTTCAATAAATTTAAATTATATATATATTTTTACATACGTGGTATCGGTTCTAATTTAAGTTTCTCATGAAATTGTTTCATACGTTCCGATTCTTCTTTCTTTACTTCCGAACGTTTTGTTGCTCTGATATTACCTACGGATATTACATATATTCTTGATATAAATATCATTTATTATCATCAATCAAAATATACTCCATAAAATTGCTAATGTATTCCTGAAACTATTTATAATTTATACCTGTCATTAATGTGTTAATTCTCTTCATTAATGAAGTTTGTAATTGCATATGTATATTAGTACGGGTCAACATGCTTACGATACTCTATAGTCAAAAATTAGAGTAAAATTTTTAAATAATATTGATTTATGATATTATTAATCAAAATTCTGTGTTGATTAGTTACGAAACAAAATATAAACGATAGATAAATTTTCGCAAAAATAAACGCATGGTGAAAATAATTATAACAAAAAAGCATCTATTTAAAAACTTATAAATATTCAATTTGAAATACTTTTTCAATTCGTATATCTGCGTACGAATTCGTCAATTCTGTTAAATAATTTTAATTATAACATATTTACTTAATATTTCTTAATATTTACATATTTACTAATATTCAATTGGAAGCTCATTAACGACTTTATCAGTATTTCTATATAAAAAATTGTCTTACCACAGATAAAGTCAATAATGAATTTCTTTACAAATACAATGAAAATATTTAGCCTCTATTCTACATTGATCAATGAAATTTTTGACATTACAATATTGCAATATATTTTTTATATTTCAAATAACAATTATAATCTTATAGTCATTAGAGTTCAGATTAAAAACTACTATACAACAGATATATATATATATATATATATATATATATATATATATATATCTTCAAAAATGAATTTATTTATTTATTTTTTTTCTTTTTTTTTTTTTTTAAATTAGAAAAAACATATTTTTTTAATACGATTAAACTAACAATAAAATTAAAGAAAGATTTACTGAACGAATAGAATAAAAAACTAAAAATTATACAAGTAAAATTTTTGAAATAAATATTAAAAGAATTCTCCTATAATAGATATTCGTTGTAGGAATGATTGCGACTGACAAGACAAAGTCTGATACATCAATCTTGCTGTAGTATTTGTTGGATACATATTTTTTTTTCTAATATTTTCTAACATAATTTGTGGTTCAAATCTTGTAATTTGATTGCTAATTGCTTTCTTAGATAGTTTTGAATTATTCTGAACTGTTGTAGAATCATATTGATCATTTGAAGTAATAGATGTCTCAAAAGTATCTGTAGTTTCACTATCGTCAGCTTTATAAATTACATTTGGTTCTGCTATAACTTGCATCTTTGGGGAATCAGAATGAAGGGTTTTATTTTTATTAGTTTCATCTTCATTTTTTGAAACATTTTCAGAAAGAAATTCCTGCATAAATAATGTTTCAACATTTTCATACTTTTTATCTTTTACTTCATTTGTAGGTTTATGTCTCAATTGTGATAATTTTATTATTTCAACAAAATTATTGGTCTCATTTTTATTTATATTATCATCTTTATGAATTGTATCTTTTGTATTGTATTCTTCTTTTAAATCGTATTTTGTAAAAAATTTATCTGAAGTTATTTTATCCGGTAACATATTTTGTATCCTGCGACAGCAATATAATGCACCAGGATCAATGGGATGTGCTTCTGTATTAAAAACATATCCACCAGAATCAACAATACAATGACCCCATTGTGTTTTTATTACATCCCCTTGTTGTCCATTGTTATGAATAAAATTGTCTGGATCAAAAAGAAGATAAAGATATTTTGTTGTTTCAGCAAGAAAAAAAGATTCCATCCTATCTGCTTTTCGATGATCACGTACATCATTAATGGTTGCATAACCACATTTAGTTTTAGCACTATGTTGTAAACTTCTAAGTATATCAACTCCTACTTGAATTAGATATGGGTCTCCAGTTGCTCTATATAAATACATCACAGATTCTATAAGTTCTGGTCTTAATGGATAACTTTCTCGATTTGTTCCAGCTTCACCTTGGGGAATATTATAAAATTCTGGAGTAAAGCCAAATTGTTTCCAAACACGATGATAATTATGTAAAGATTTCATGGCATCTGCAATTTCTCCAAACAGACTTAATATACCAGGCCAATAAGCATCTAAAGATTGAAACACTGGTAAGGTCACTTGACCTTTTGTCATAGAAACCCATAAATGCCAATCCTCTCTGCGAATATATTTTTCAATAGCAGCTTTGTGTTCATGAAACATTGCAGCTAACCATGGATCCTGGAACAATAGCGTGCCTTTTGCTAAATATTCAAAATATGAATCAATTCCTGCACCAATTCCAGAATCTTGAGCAGTCCAATGACCAGTCAAAACATCAATATGATTACCAACTAATCCAATATTAGATTTATAATGATTTAATGCTTTTAAAGCATTCATAGCAACTTCTTCATAAAGAGGATCACCAGTTAAACGAGAAAGTGTTCCAAATTCCAATAGAAAGGTACCTATGCCTGCTGTACATGTAATGCTTGTTTCTCCTTCAGGAACTCCATATTTCAAATTAACAGTTCCATATGGCATTCCTGTTGGTGTATCAAAGGCAGGAAGTAATCTTTTAGCCATATCTTCAGCAAGACGTAACAAAGGACCATTACATGGCCATCCTGGTTCTAAAGGTACACCAGCTTTGCGTGACAATAAATGAGCACTCAAAAGTCCACCAACCACTCGTATGTTTGTTTCAAAAACAGATACATTAATATTAGCTTCAAAATTTTCCCTATCACTTATTATCTCGGCTACACGACGAAATTCTGAAAAATTTCCCATAACAGCTAAAGTATCTAAAGCGTCGATCAACGTTAATGAAAAACTACCCCATGTATCAAAACCATCGCAACTAAGTGATCTCAATTCGTCATAAGGATATGCATAAGTTAAATAACTGGAATATGCATGATCAAACATAGATCGCACTTCTTCTCTGAGAGCAATTATGTCTTTCTTTTGATATTCTCGTCCAGCACTTACGAGTATTAGAAGTCCAAAAAATAAAGCAGTCTTGAAAAAAATCATTATGGAATAAACAATTTCTTATTTTCACTCCTTTTTTTCTCTAACTTCTCAGAAGATTAAGAATTTCTATTTAAAAAAATTATAAATAGTGAAAAAAACGAGAAAGAGAAAAAGAGAGATATAGAGAAAGAGCTGCCTTTAATAAAATAATATTAAATTTCAAAATTATCTACATTTTTATCTGCTAACAGATTTTTATGTCTAACACGACATATAATCAACATCCGTGAACTACTCTAATGTATTGATCAATACTGTATATACGATTGAAGTCACTGCGATTTGCGCTCTCTCTGGTAGTTTAATTTTTTATCGAATTATTTTATTAATCCTTTACAATCGATAATAATAAACGAAATATATTGTTAATATTCATTTTAAATTGATGAATATCTCTTTCGATAAAGTACAAATATATAATAATGTTATTATTAAAAATATATTATATTCATATAAATTATAAATAACGTAAAATATTTAAATTACATATCTTGTTTGTAGCTTTTAATTTTTGACGTTTTACTAATAATGGCGCTATTGTCGATAAAGTCATTTTTACATTACGAAATTGATAAAGAAATTTCAAAAGGATATTATAGTAACGAAATAATTTTTTATTGTATTATTAATATTTCTAATTATTCAATATATTTTTAATTAAATGTACTTACGTAAGAATATTAATTATATCGGTAGCTTCCTTCTTATATATTTATACGTTTTGAAATAGAGAAACGCGTAACGTTAATCATTGTAAAAGGAATTAAGATAAGTAAATAAAATAGTTCTTTATAATGAATCATACGTATATCTTGTTACGTATGATTTCATACTGTGTATATATTTTACGTATCTTACGTGTTACGAATTATCACGTCATAAACATAGCGTCATAGATAACAATGATTCTATTCTCAATGAGTCGTGCATAAATTATTGACTAACGATCGATCTAAATATATATATATATTAATTTCTAAGAATGTTTAGAATTTTTTTTTTATTTTTTATTCAAATACGTCATCTTCATATTACGAATTGTATTTTATTATTCATATCAAAGAAATAACTGGTCACGTCACTTGTGATTGTAGGTCGAAACATATATTCTGGATGTATTATACATATATATATATATATATAGGGGCGTACATATGCGTATTTACCCTGATTCATTTCCACAGAAGTGTGTATTAAATGCATCGAAGATAGTTCATTCAAAAAAGTTGTTTTGAATGAAAGAGAATTGCAAAAAAAATCACACGCATACACACACACACATACATGCAGGTACGCACACACACACACAATATTAAACGTTATAAATTGATATTATTTTTTATTATTTTATTGTTGCATTTCACTCTTAAGATTTGCAAAACTCTATTTTGTTTTATTTGTTATATAACTGTTTCTTTTTTCTTCTTTCTTCTTTTTTTTTTTTTTTTTTTTTTTTTTTATGAAAGCTCGATAGCCAAAAATATGACAATGGTTTTATTAATAAAAATAAAACAATTGATTTATTAAATAATATATAAATCCAACCAAAAAGATATTATTTCAAAGAAGAGCCTTATTGGCGTAACCAATCCTAGGGATAATATCACTGAAGAGAAAATTCTTATTCAAAAATTAAAACTAATTTATCAAAGGACAAAAGAATACATTCATTCATGTATTCAAATATATACACATACATATGTATTCTTTTATATTAAAATCGTAGTTACAATGTAGAAAAAGTATTAATCAATAAGAAAAAAAGAAACTAGTTAATGCAATTCTCTTAACGTAATGATACGTCACATATAACTATTCTTCCTCTCTTTCTCTCTCTCTCTCTCTCCTCTATCTTCTTCGTTTACTATAGTACGATGAATCATCCAATCTCCTTGTCCTTATTTTCTTGCAGTTTCCAATTGGCGCCGGTTTGGCGAATTTGCCAATGCGCCGATACGTTCTCTCTTCTATCCTCTTTACTCTTATATTCTCTTTCTTCTCTCTCTCTCTTTTTCTCTCTCTCTCTTTCTTCTCTCTCTCTCTTTTTCTCTCTCTCTCTCTTTCTCTCTTTCTCTCTTTTTCTCTCTCTCTCTCTTTCTTTCTCTTTCTCTCTCTCTCTTTCTTTCTCTTTGTCTTTCTGTATCTATCTTAAAACATGGCTCTGCCGCGTCATCGACCAAAGTTACGTCGTAGAGTAGTCGTCGTCGACGATCCCACCTTTCATATTTTCATCTTTTTTCCTCTTCCACTTTTATCCTTCGTCACACATTACATTCGTAACATGTCCGACGAGATTTCAGTCTCTCGGTTTCGTGCTTACAGTCTACACCGGTTCATCGTCGATGATCGTTCATACGGTTAACTTTAAAATCTAATTTTCGTTCTAAGGTCTTCGATTTATCGATTACCCGGAAAGTCACTAAAGGTGAACGCACAAGAAATTATTTCTATTTTTTTTTTAATTATCACTAATTTTTCTATTAATTTTCCAAATTAGTTCTTTATCTCATGGCTTTTTTATTACACAAAATATTGAAAATAAATCGTTATCGCGAGAGAATTCGATCGATAACAATGGCGAATGTTTCGAATATAAATAAAATATATATTTATAATTTTCCATTAGTTCTATTCGATAACGATATAATGTGTTTTGAAGATACTTGTTTATCATCGTGCATATAACAACGTGATGATGGATAACAATGTGTTTTACGATAATACTTTTATTATTAATTATCTGATTTATTATTTATAACTAACTGATATAATTCGTTCGTTTATTACGTCGTATATAACGTTGCGATAGATGAAAAGAAAAAAGAAAAAAAAAAAAATAAAGTACAAATTTGCAATTAATACGTTTATTACTTATTACGCTATATACTTTAATTTCAATGTTTATCAATACTTTATTATATAATTCATTTTCTAAACGGTCGTGATTTAGTTATATACATTATGAATGAGTTTTCTATTTTTAAACAATGATGCCATTATACCATTGACAGATAGATAATCATATTTTAAATATAACTTTAGAAATTATAAGAAATAATTTTAATAAATTAATATTTATTTGATCGACACATTTCACTTTTTTATTACACTTTTTTAATTGTTCTTTCAAATCTTTTTTTCTATTACCATCATCTTTAAAAATTTCGATAATAATTTTTATGACAATTAGATCAACGATAATTCTGATCAAATATAGATAAGAAATATCTGCAAAAAATATCTATATAAATTATGCAATATCATCGTATCAACGTACCTATTTTAGAGTTCGTTTTTATTACAACAACGTGATAAATAAAAAGATTAATAATTTGTAACAGAACATTTGTCACTTATTACTTTAGACACTATATATATATATATATATATATATATATATATATAAAATATATATAGTATATATATATATATGTATATATACTAACGTATTGTTATCAATACCTCTATCATACAATTAATCTTATCCAATACGTAACATATTAATATACCACGTTAGAACTTGTTTTCATTGCAACCAATAGAACGTTTATTATTTATTATGTTAGTTATTATTTTATATACTATGGTGTCAATGTTTATCAATTTAAGAGACTTGAATTATAGATAGTTTCTCTATTTACAAACAATAATATTACATTATATAATACTCTATTAACATGAGTCACACTTCAAAAGTAACTTTGAACAAAAAAAAAAGAAAAAAAAGAAAATAAAAGATCAAGATAATGATAATTTTCAACAATTCAAACTCAACTTGACTTCTAGAATGTCATATGAAAAAATAACTGTTCAATAGAGAAAACATAAATACCAACAAGATTAAATAATACATTTTATATTTGTCATTGAATAGCTTGACGAATCCGCCGGCTTCTCTGAATTCCTTTCCTTTCCTTTCCTTTCCTTTTCTCTCCACTACTGCTTATTCTCTTCCTACTTCTCCTCCTTCTCCTCATCCTCCTCCTCCTCTTTCTCCTCTTCTTCTTGCTATCCTCCCCACTCTCCACAGTTGGTCCAGTGTTTCATTATACCGTATGAAGTACACATAGCAACCGACAGTTCGTGCGACGAGTTGGTACCGGTAACGGTGTTTGGAAAAGATTGCGTCTTCTAACTACGAAAGAAGAAGGTAAAGGAAGCCACACCCAGAGAATAATAATTCGTTCTATTTATTTTCAAATCCAAAAGTCGTAATACGAAGGAAGTTTCTTTTTCTTGTTTCTTGTCTCTTTCATTTTTTTTCTTTCTTTTTTTTTTTTTGTTCTATTTTTCGTTTCTTTTTCTCTTTTCCCTCGCGAACGATGCGCAAAGTACAACAATTTAATTCTCTTCGATGAAAAAGAACCAAAATGGCGGACTACGTTTCAATCGTACCACGTATAATATTCGAATATTAATCGATGAGGTTATAAAATTATTGTCGCATCTTATTTTTTAATCGATACGCGTCAATGTTTTGTTAAAAGAATAATCAATCATTGTTTCGATGTTTATTTTGTATTATCGTTTTTTTCGTCTTTCTCCCCCCCCCTTTTTTTTTTTTTTTTTTTTTTTTACTTTAATTCAATTATTTTACTAAAGAT
This sequence comes from Vespa mandarinia, assembly GCF_050613455.1. Classification (NCBI taxonomy): domain Eukaryota; kingdom Metazoa; phylum Arthropoda; class Insecta; order Hymenoptera; family Vespidae; genus Vespa; species Vespa mandarinia. Next base: position 2,024,148 of record NC_140823.1, read on the forward strand.
CGATGACCTTGCGTGTTACTGTGAAACCTGCTGACACACATTTTACCTCCTCGCCCTCGTAATTACGAGGAATAGGATGATATCCGTCGATCGATAATGTCCGGTGTTTCGTGTTACGTTGAAAGACGAGAGTTTATACATTCTTAGATCGTTAAATGATACGTAATTAAAATAATTTGATAATAGTAGATAGTAATTTGATAAAAGCTCGATTTACATATACATATATACATATATATATATATATGAATCTTTTAGGTATATTTCAAAGGAAATAAAATATTTAAAAAAGTGACTTAAGTAATCAAGTTTATGAATTAAATCAATCAGATTATTTAGATAATTGAAACTTTCGCCATAGTTGATATTTGTTCTGTTGAATGATTATTATTGCGCATAAGGAGATAATATTATAAGAACATCGTTTAATATTCCTGTTTTTTTTATTCTCTCTTGTATTTTTTTAGAGATAAAAGAAGAGATGTCTCCCAGTCAATATTATCACGTGCAGGTATGTACCAGCATATATATAATATATATATATATATATATATATATATATATATATATATTATATATATATATATTAAATATTCATATTTTTATTATCATACGTATCGAATGAACAAAGTTCAATTATACGAAAGAATTTTTTTCTTTCCTCATTTTTTTATTTTTTAAATATCCCGCGAATTTTCATAGTGCACGCCAACCGTCTACCCGGCTGATCCTTTTAATTCCGAGGAAGATGCGACTCTTTTACGAACGGCAATGAAGGGCTTTGGTACTGACGAACAAGCCATTATCGATGTACTTGCCCATCGTGGAATCGTTCAGCGTCTTGAAATCGCTGAAAAATTTAAAACGATGTACGGGAAAGATCTTATCTCTGAATTGAAGTCCGAGCTTGGCGGTAATTTTGAAAAAGCTATTATCGCCTTGATGACACCACTTCCAGAATTTTATGCAAGAGAATTGCACGATGCAATTTCTGGAATGGGCACGGACGAAGGTGCTCTCATCGAAGTATTAGCATCTTTAAGCAATTATGGGGTTAAAACTATAGCTGCCGTTTATAAAGAGCGTAAGTTTTCTTATTCCCTTTAATTTTTTTTTTTTTTTTTTTCTTTTTTTTTTTTTAGATCAAATGTTATTGGCGAAATGAAGAAAATTAATTGTTTTTTGTTTTTTTTTTTCATTTTATATGTATATATATACATGTAGTATACGATACTGATTTGGAGGATGATCTCAAAAGCGATACTTCCGGTCATTTCAAGAGACTCCTTGTTTCGTTGTCATGTGTAAGTTAAAAAGATATTAATAGATTATAATTGATTATAATTGATTATAATTTATATAATTTGATAATGTTATTTCAGGCAAACAGAGATGAAAGTTCGGAAGTCGACGTTGCGGCCGCTACGGAGGATGCTGAAAAACTTTTAGCCGCTGGTGAAGAACAATGGGGAACGGATGAGAGTACATTTAATTCTGTATTGATCACGAGAAGTTTCCCACAATTAAGACAAATTTTCAAAGAATATGAACGCCTGGCTGGTCATTCATTGGAAGAAGCTATCAAACAAGAATTTTCAGGCTCTCTTGAAGATGGTTATCTAGCAGTTGGTAAGGAAATATTGCCATTAATTAGATGAATACGACGTAGAATTTGAAGAAAAAGAAGAAAAAAAAAAAGATTTTCTTCGTAGACTGATTTTTTATTTTTTTTTTATTTTTTTTATTTTTTTTTTATTTTTTTATTTTTTTATTTTTTTTTTTTTTTTCAGTAAAATGCGCCAGAGATAAAACCTCGTACTTCGCTGAAAGACTATACAAAGCTATGAACGGAATTGGTACTACTGATTCAACGTTAATACGAATAATAGTAGCACGATCGGAAATTGATTTGGGTGACATCAAGGAGGATTATCAGAAAATTTATGGGACATCGCTTGCAGGTGACATCGATGTAAGTTAATTAATTTTTTTAAATGATGTTGATAATCTTCATTTTCACTAAACTATGTATATATATATATATATATATATATATATATATATATATATATATGTATATATGCACATATATATGCATGTATATATATATATAATAAATATATATAAAACCGCATATTATTTGTTCATTGCATTGACATCATTTACATAGACTATTTCTTTTTTCTTTTTTAACTCTCACACTTGCGCTATATATCTCCTACCTTCCCATAAATTTCCATAAATTTCAGGATGACACTTCCGGTGACTACAAGAGACTCTTGCTTGCCCTACTCGGATGAAAACGTTTTGATCGTTCAACATCTCCTTTTTGCTTTTAAATCGTATTTTAATACCATGGATGATACGTAATGATTATCTCTTCTAAATTTTAAGTTAATTAGTTTCTTCTCAATATGATTCTCATGATTGAGGGTGAATAAGATTTGATTATGTATGTGTGTGCGTGTTCCAATATTTCTTTTTTTTTTTATTCGTTTCGTTTTTTTTTCTTTTTCTTTTTTCCCCCCGCCCCCTTCTTTGTCCCACCTCGAATAAAGTGCAGATAATCGCATTTATAGATCATGCTGGTCTGCACTTTAAAATTACATTGTATACAAAACTTTCAAGAGAAAAGATTAATCGAAACCTTTTTACAAAACAAAGGCTGTGAGCTACTATAAAAAAAAGGAAAAAAAAAGAAAAACAAAAAAAAATAAAGAAAAGAAAGTAATATTTTGTATTTTCAATTTGCATTACTTTATCGAAGATATCGATTAGCATTTAGTCATTACGTTATCCGACTTATAACTTTTTCTCACAGGGGCTTCGATAAATAAAAATATATGGTAGTAGCACGAGGATTAATACATCTAATTAACATTGATACATGTGTGTACATTAACAAAATATACTAATTGTAATTTATTTTTGGAACATGCATGCGTATGAATGACATTCGGCGTGGTGTGTATGTGTGTATATATATATATATATATATATATATATATAAACACACACACAGATATATGTATATGAAAAAAGAAAGATTTGTATAAATTTTCACACACGATTGCTTTCATATTAACGCAAAACTTTAATTTTTCCCAAAAATCTTTGTTTCCATTTACAGAACGACTGCAGCGATGACTTTAAACGGCTTCTGATCGCACTTTTGAATTAATGAAAGATCACGGTGACTTTCTTCTTATCTGAGAGCAATTCAATCATGCATCCTTAATATTAAGTATTAATCATTCGCGTGTCTCACAAATGTAATATCTATATTTGTTTTTAATAAACATGCACGTGTGCGAATAATGATCTGACTATTTTTTACGATATTTTTTTTATCAACGATATTCACTTATTCTTTTTTACAGAATGATTGCTCCGCCGAATGGAAAAAGCTTCTGATCGCAATGCTGAACTAGATATATTACATACATTATCTATTCAACATATTACGCATATTCAACATATTCACAATACATTACATTATCTATTCAATTTATAGTTTACGATTTACTTTTTTATTTGCTTTTATATGAAGAAAAATTTTTATTGTAAGAAATCTTTTTTTATTATTAGTAAATACATGGATTATAAATGTAACGAATATATTTATTAATTACTGATACAATTAAAATAATAGATATACATTATGTTAACATTAACAGAATTAAATGTAAATATTCAAAATATATACTTCAGATACAATACAAATATTTGTAGCTTATAATATATAACATTGATATAAAATTATACCATTAGGACATTAGGATGTCCTTTATATATTTCCTTTGGCGATTTAAATTTTTTAGTAATGCAATCTAGTGGTATTACTATTTCTTTTACTAGTAACATTTTTATTGTTATTTCAAAACATATATGAATATCTACTTTGCTTACATCTATGTCATAAAGGCGTAAACAAATTTCATTTGTCAATATTGGCAATTTTGGAAATTTTGACAAATGTAAAAAAGCGTAGCAAATCGGTGGTGGATTTCTTGCTGTAAAAACGTATACATTCAAATATACATTATGTATATATAGAATGTATTTATTCAATTAGAAATTTTCATTAAGATTACCTGATACTGTTTCATTGATTATAATAATAGTATTATAAGTCACAGTTACAGAAAAGCCATATTCTTGATCCAAATAAGTTGCATTTCCGCAGACTAAAAATAATATTTTGTAATAAGCAAAATATAAATATATTATTAATATGCATTAATAATATTAATATTTATTACTAACACGATCCATTTATATTAATGGTATCCCATTCTATATGTTTGCAACATCCACAATCATATCGTATACATTCACAACCATTTTCAGTTAAATTAATAATTGTATCTGAAATATAATAAAAAATATAAACAAAAAAAATTACATCTATTTATATTGATTTTTATATCATTTGTTTACTTATACCTTGTACAGAGTGATCTACTATTTGTTTACTCAAATCTTCTATTCTAGGATCTGCTATTGCAAGATCTACAATAGATGCAGATATAAGAACAGCAATAATCAAATATTTGATCTCCATCATCTTGTCACCCTATAAAATAAAAAATTTGTACATTTTTATATATAAGGAATAGAAATCTATTAATGTATTGTTTATATGATAATTATAATTAGACAAATGCTGCAACTAAAAAACTTGTTATATCATTGTCAATATTATAATAAGTTTTATTTAAAAAGTTTAACAAAAAAACACTTAAAAGTAATATTTACTTATTACAAATAGATTTCATGGTCATCAAAATGCAATAAACTAATGGCGATATAAAGGTATCTTTACAAAATCAGTAATTTTACAAAATGCAAAATCGAGAAGTATGTATTCTAGAAATATTATCGGTTTAAGGAAAATCATATTGTCTTGAAAAATCAAATACGTTTGATGCCGGGCATATAAACGAGTAGATGATTATTAGTTCTGAAAAAACGATTTGAAGAAATTCTTGACAATAATAATTTATATCTTTTTTTTATATGATAACATTGATAAAAATTATACTGTTTTCATTTTAATAATGTATGTAGTAAAGTATATAATATAAGTAAAGTAACGATCGGTATAAATAAATAATTATTATAAATTCATATATTCTCACATTTGTATCGCGGAAATGATGAGAGAGTGACAGAGAGAGAGAGAGAGAGAGAGAGTGAGAGAGAGAGAGAGAGAGAGAGAGAGAGAGAGAGAGAGGAAATGAGTGTAACAAAGAAAAAAGAAATACACTTAGAAAATATTATAAATAAATTATTTTAGTAATTTATAATTTATGCTTCATTATAGAACGTTCAAAGGACAACAATAGTATCTAACGGGTGTTAAGATTAGAATATGAAATTAATATATAAATCGAAAGAAATGATTTAGAAAAGAGATTAATCTATTATCGATAATCGTTCAAAAATAATTTAGCAATTTACAAATTGAGATTTGAATGAATAAATACATACGTTTATGTATATATATATATTTATATACTATATATATAAATTTATATATATATATATATATAAATTTATATATATATATATATATATATATATATATATATGTGTGTGTGAAATAAAAATGACAATTTTATGATAGAACTTGGTAAAGAAAGAAGCGATGGTAAAGAAGAACAAGGTTCAGATTCTTAAAATGTTAAATTAATTATTACATTTCCATGGATTGACAACTATCGACAAAATTATGAACTAATTATATTTAGATTTTATGCATATTAAGGGACATGGTGGTTTTCAATTATTAATTACTTTAATTAATTTTCATATTTATTATATGACGATTTTATAAGAATTTTAGAAAAATATAAATTATGTTTAGCGATAAGCTGTATAAAATTTTTATACAATTTTTATTTGTTAAATATTTCATATTTACTAATTTAAAGAATGTCATTGAGCAACAATTGGATTCATTTGGAAATTTTATTAGTAAAAGTTTCGATATTGTTTTTCAAATTCTTTGAAATTATAGATTTCGCTTTTGTATCAGATCGATACAAAAATTTCTTCATATTAAAAAAGATAGTTAAAAATAAGTTCTTTTTTTTTTTTTTTTTTTTTTTATAATTATGTATTGTTCAAATAAAATATTTATAATATTGTTTTCCTTTTGTGTTCCATCGATTAGAAGAGTTTTACTTTCTACTGTATATATGAAACGAATAAATTTCATATTAAGCGCCATATGTTTATACATATCCCCGTTAGGCGGCGCTGACGACTTAACTGTTTTAGAGAATTCTTTATAACCAATATATCGCTACTACACAACGTCAAAATGTTTTTCATGTTCAATTAAATATCGTTGAATTTAGTGCAATGGCTGATGCCGTTGATGTCGTTACGTTCTTTAATTTTGAATGATTGTTTTAAGTGAAACTTATAATAGAAGATACTATCAAGTTTGTATTAATTATATTTGTAAATATGTATTTTGATATTCGTCGACAAGTAAGAAATGGAAAAATATCATATATATGTCAATAAAAGGGTATAAAAGTGATCCAATTTGATTTAACTAATTGAATAAATCATTGATATCACACATTCATGCAATTAATATATGAGAAAAATCAAATATTTATGTGTATATGGTAAATATTTATTATTATAATCTTGAATATTATATAGAAATATTAATATAATCATTTAAAAATATTGTGTTGTAAATAAATATCCCATTAGATAATTTTCTTTTATCTGTTAATAAGAAATAATAATTTACATATAATATTTAATCTAAATAAGAAAATTATAATTTACTTCAAATCATTTTTATATAAAACAGATAGTTGTTTATATTGTATATCATATGGAATGTAACAATCAAAATATATCAACAATGAGTGAAAATGAATCTATGTATGGGACAACATTATCTCAAGAATCAATAAAAGTGATTGCTGAGAGTATAGGAGTAGGAAACTTTCCAGATGAAGCGGCCAAGGATTTAGCTGAAGATGTCAGTTATAGACTCAAGGAAATCATACAAGTTAGTAGTAAATAATATCAAATTTTATATACTATTATTATAATAGATAATATAAATGAGACATTGTAAGTAAAAATGGGATGAACTCAACAAAGATCCATTATAATTACCAAGTGAAATTTGTCCTATGTTTTTGTAAATCTATTGTTCATAAAAGTTATTCAATATTTTTTAAACTTTATTTTATATGGAAAGAAAAGACAAACTCAATATAAAAATTCTATTGGCTTGTTTCTTATAGGTGATAAATCGATTTCTCGAAAAAAACATTTACCAATCTTAAGTTTGCCTTTTGTACTTGCAACATCTTATATATATCTATATATATATATGCCAACTGAATTGTATTATTCTTATCTTATAATTTTATAGGACGCTGCAAAGTTTATGAGACATGGGAAGCGTCAACGTTTGACAACTCATGACATAGATCATGCATTAAAAATAAAAAATATTGAACCAACGTATGGATTTTTTGCTAAAGATCATATACCATTTCGTTTTGCTTCTGGTGGTGGTCGTGAATTGCATTTTGTAGAAGAAAAAGAAATAGATCTCAATGAAGTTGTTTCTATGTCTGGTGGACAAGCATGGCCCAAATTACCTTTAGAAATTACCTTACGTGCACATTGGCTTTGTATAGATGGTGTACAACCAACAATACCAGAAAATCCACCTCCTGTATCTAAAGGTAATCAATTTGTTATATATTAATGTATTGCTATCACATATATACTTATTATATGCTAATATCATTATAAGGAAGACTAACAAAAATAATTTTTTCTTTACAGAAGCTCAAAAATTAGAAAGCGTTGATCCTACGAGCAAATTAACTAACAAGAATCAAAATATAGGCGCTGGAAAACCAGGTGGTGGTGGAAAAAGTCAAAAATTACGTAATGTAGAAACTGTACATGTTAAACAATTGGCAACTCACGAATTAAGTGTAGAACAACAACTATATTATAAGGAAATAACGGAAGCTTGTGTTGGCTCTGATGAAGCTCGGAGAGCAGAAGCATTACAATCATTGTCTGCAGATCCAGGTTTACATGAGATGTTAGCACGTATGTGTACGTTTATTGCAGAGGGTGTACGAGTTAATGTTGTGCAAAATCACCTTGCACTACTTATCTACCTTATGCGTATGGTTAAAGCACTCCTTGATAATCCAAGTCTATATCTTGAAAAATATGTATGTAGTTTATTATGTGTAATATTTGTTTTGATTTATTTATATGAAAGTTTTTTTTGTTTCTTTTTTTTTTTGTTTTTTATTAATCCATTAATAAAATAAAATTACAGCTTCACGAGTTAATACCATCAGTTGCTACCTGTATAGTTTCACGTCAGTTATGTATGAGACCAGAAGCTGATAATCATTGGGCTTTGCGAGACTTTGCTTCTCGGCTCATGGCTCAAATATGCAAGAACTTTAATACTTCTACAAATAATGTACAAACTAGAGTAACTCGCATGTTTAGTCAAGCTTTAGCTAAATGTAAAGAGGTAAGATAAATTTATTAAATATATACTATAAATATCTCTAAAAATAATTTTTTAATAAAGATAATTTTTTTAGACACCTCTAGCATCTCTCTATGGAGCAATCGAAGGATTATGTGAATTAGGTCCAGAGGTGATAAAAGCATTAGTTATACCTAAATTGAAATCAATTTCTGAACGCATTGAATCATGTATTGAAGGTCCAGGATTATCTAGCATTGATAAAAATGGTGCTGGCCATATAAAATCATTACTCGTTGTAAGTATAATCATTATTTCTTTTTTTGCAAATTAATAAAAGTAATTAGAAATTATGCTTTTACCAAGAATAATTTTTTTCAGAAAGTAAAAAATATAATATAAATATTCAATGTTTTTTTTTTTTTTTTTTTTTTTTTTTTTTTTTTTTTTTTTTTCTTTAAGATTGTCTATAAGATAAGAATTGGCTATTTTCAGAAATCAGTAGCACCTGTTTTAAAAACAGTACGAACAGCACCAGATTATGTTGAAGAATATAAATTGGATTATGGTTACATAGGACCAGCCTTATGCGCAGCAGTTGCTAAAGCTCGAACACAACCAACAGCTTTAGCATCAACTGCTACAACTACCACATTAACTACAACTCAGCAACAGGGACCTACTTGTACTACCAAGACTCTTGTACAAACAGGTAATTAATGTTATTGTTACATGGATTTTTTTATCTTAATTTTAAATATCTTCATTTTTTCAATTTATAATTTTCAATTTTTAATTTCAAATATTTTCAGTTTATCCTTTAATAAGAAAATAAATCAGATTAATAAATATTATCAGAAAGAGAATATATATATCAGATTTATATTTTATATAATTTATAATACAATATAACTTGTTTTTATCTTATTCTTATTAGAAAATGTTTCAGTGTCAAATTCGAACCCTGGTCAACAAGCAGGACGAACGATAATGCTTGGTACAAGTAGAACTGGTAATACAACCACAACTGGTGGAGGTCAGAAATTTGTTATTTTGCAATCTCGATCTCAAACGCCTACCGCATCAAATATAAATAGTGGTACGATACAACAACAGCAATCTCAGACACAACAACAACAAGTAAAAATTGCACAAACTAATGTAAATTCACAAAAATCACATTTGCAAAATGTGGCGCCTAAATTGGTTGTTGTGTGTATGTCTAATAGCAGTCATACAAATACATCTGTCACACAGGTATGTAATTATATATAGTGTATATATTATGTTATACATAATATTCTAAATCAGAAAATATTTTTTATATTATAACACATAATTTTTCAGCAAGCAAATATGACAAATAAGACGCAAAATGTCTTTGTAACACAACAGAGCGTCGAACATGCATTAAGTCCAGAAGAAGAACAATCATTTGAGTAAAAGTTATATTTTGAGTAAATTAATACGTAATAATGTTAAAGTAAATTGTAGAAATTATTTTTGTACAATATTTCTCATATATCATGTGCATAGTTGTATATAAAACCAAATTTTGGTATATATTTGCCTATTCTATTAAACAAAATTTTTTGAATATTTTCAAATATATTGATTATAATATTTACAGTTATTCCTCTTAATTAAAAAGAATACAATTAATGGACGTGGTTAAGTAAAAGAATATTTTAGGGGAAATATATATTTATTTATTCATATATATCTTTTTTTTTTTTTTTTTTTTTTTTTTATGAAATGTTATTTTGAGTGGAAATATTATCAGATTATTCAAGATTGTTGCGTGGAATTTTGTCAGTAAGCTATTTCTACTTGGTGTAAAAGAAGGTTTTTGAATATTAATAAATTCTATATCTTTCATCATTTCAGAGAACAAACCATTAAGTATATCACGTAATAACTTAAACATACATAAAAATATAAATTTGAATGAAACAACGAATTAATTATATCGAAAATGAAAAGTTCATTATCTTTAATATGCCTTTAATGCGATATAAATGTAAAATATGTTATATATTTAAATGTGCTTATTTCATTCTCGTATCTATTTAATGCAATTTCAGTGTTCTCCATAATCGCCATTTTTAGAATTACGTCTGTACTCATTGGCGTGAACCAAAGATGATTAACAGCCTTAGAAATTCGCATTATTCTATGCAGCAATAGTATTGGTGGATGGTAGACTGCATTCGCCAATCCAGTAGCGTCAACGCCGAGAGGTCAAAAGTCAATAGTACGGATAGTAACGTCACATAATATATATATATATATATAAATAAGATTGAATAGAATTCGTTGAAGAATTGAACTTTAGCGAACGTTTAAAATTTCCTATATAAAAATGCAATTGAAATTAGGTTCTATTAATTATTCCATCTAAAATTTTATTGCATATAAAAATTTATGGGAGACTTATAATGGGACTAATTTTTTTTTTTTTACTTAAATGGAATGATATTATTTTTGCATGCATATAAATATAAGTTTATAATAATAAGAATAATTTTTTTTTGTTTTTCTTTTTTTTTTTTTTTTTTTTTTTTTTCTTTTTAAATATATTTTAACAATGATTTTAGTATTTATTTTGATTGTTTGAATGTACTTTGTGTTATTATATCTGTCACTATAGTAATTTAGATATTTTTATAAATAATATAATAAAAATGTGTTTAAGTCGTACGTTTAACTTCTTTTCTACGAAAGTAATGTATATAAAACGTATTATATTATATTAGCCATATAATATAATAATAAAGATGGTTATACAATAATATTACGTCTATCTATTTCTCTCGAAATGTCTGCCATCATCACGTGACATCATCACGTGATACATGTTTTGATGTAAAATGGTGCTTTTAACTGACACTATAAGGTTAAAATTATAAAAGTGTACGATTTTAATACGTAAAACGGATTTAAAATTGTATGCAGGATGCCTGTTGATATTAATCGATTAACAGAAGGTTGGCTAGAACTTGAAAGTGATCCAGGTATATATGATTTATTAGTGAATATAATAAAAAATAATTTAAAAGTTTTATATGTTATAATTGACACATACATACACACACACACACACACACACACACACACACACATTAAGTTTCTTTGTATTCAAATTGTATTTGATATGATATTACAGATTGATATTATTAATTATTACCTTTTATATTTGTGTTTGCAATTAATGTAACATGTAAACAAAAAAAAGAAATGACTTGGTCAATAATTTTGAAAATAAAATATAATTAATGATCTGTATAAAAAAACTAGAAATTTAAAACAATGAATTGATTAAACAACTATTGATTGAAGGATGTAAAATATATCAAATGTATTGTACATTTTAATATGTGACTTGATATCAGATGCTATGCTCAAACACATACATTAATGCTTGATTGGATGTTTAAATCTATTTAAATGTTAATATAAATTAATATGAATAAATAATTATAAATAGTATTTATATTAGTATCTACAAACAATGATTGGAATGTTTAATAAGTATTTAATAAATTAATATAAATAAATATTTATTATATATATTTAATATGTCTACATTAAAAAACTGTCTACATTAATTATGACCAATTTTTTTTATATTTTATTAGGATTGTTTACACTTCTGTTAGAAGACTTTGGTGTTAAAGGTGTACAAGTTGAAGAGATATATGACTTACAAAAATCTTTGGAAGGACCTGTTTATGGTTTTATATTCTTATTTCGTTGGATAGAAGAAAGACGTTCAAGACGTAAAGTTGTAGAACAGACCGAAAGTTTTGTGAAAGATGAAGACATCGTGAATAACATATTTTTTGCACAACAGGTTTAGTTTATTTATTATAAGTTTAATTATAAGAGAAAACAAAAATAATATATTTAGCAATAATATAATGAAATAAACTCTATAATCTAAACAAATAATGTTACTATTGCTAAATATACTATTATATAAATATATTTATATATAGGTTGTCCCTAATAGTTGTGCAACACATGCATTACTATCCGTTTTATTGAATTGTCCAAATATTCATTTGGGCACAACTTTATCGCGTTTAAAATTGCATACGTCTGGTATGTGCCCAGAAAATAAAGGATGGGCAATAGGTAATACACCAGAATTAGCTTGTGCTCACAATTCGCATGCAATGCCGCAAGCTAAAAGACGCCAAGATAAAAATACTGGAGTTTCAACTGGTAGATTTACTGGTGAAGCATTTCATTTTGTAAGTTATGTACCAATAAATGGTAGACTCTTTGAATTGGATGGTTTAAAACCTTATCCTATGGATCATGGACCATGGAAAGAACACGAAGAATGGACAGAACAATTTAGAAGAGTTATAACAGATCGTTTAGGTATGGCAACAGGAGAACAATTACAGGATATAAGATTTAATTTAATGGCTGTTGTTCCTGACCGTCGTTTAGCCATTTCACATAAATTAACCATGTTGAAAACCAATAGACAAATAGTTTTGGAAGCATTACAGCAACTTGTAAAGTTAAGCCATCAAGATAATGGAACAGAAAAAACAACAAATGATGCTGAGAAAATAGAAAAATCATATGATAGAAAAAATAAGGTAGACGAAGAAAATTTATTACCCAATAAAACAGAAAGAGATGAATCTTCTACTCCATCTATTGAAAGGAATAATGATACTACAGTTGATATTGAAGAATCAAGTTCAAATATCGGTACTACTAAAATAGAGTCGAGGTTAAGTAACATTAGTGTTACAGATGCAAATAAATTGCTAAGATTACAAGTTGAAAATATAATTATTTTTTATTGATAATACATATATATATATATATCTATTATAGCGTGGAGAAGGTAGTGATGTGTGCTTTAGATTATGCTACTCCACTTCGAATCCAAACTTCACCAGCCCACAGTTCATCAAGTACTGATACATCTTCTGAAATTGGATCTGCATTTAATTCACCAACTCAAGGTAAGTAAAAGTATTTACTAATAATAAATATCTAAAGATATTATTTTATTACATTCTAGTTAAAATATATCTTTATTTAATTCGTACAAAGTTGTCTTGTAGTGCATAATTTTTTTGATTTACAAAATTTCAAATTATTTGGACATCTCATACGAACTGCTTTAATATTTGTTGGTATTCTTGTTGAAAAATAACATATATAATAATATCTATCCGAAGTAGGATCTATCGTTTTTCCAATTTCTTTACATATTTTTCCTTTATCATATATATTATTATTAGATAAAGAATTATTAGTTTCTGTATTATTTATTAAAGATAATTCAGTAAATACAGATTTATTTTCTTTGCATATTTTGTATTTATGAGTATCACAAATTCTTGTGTACTCATTAAAAGCTGTATTATCTGGACAAGTAAATTCTTTTATATGTGCTTCTAATGGTTCACATGTATAATATTTGATGCAATCACTTTTATTTGCAAAACGTATTTCCTTTATGCATGGTATAAAATGTATAGAATTTGATTTTATTTTATAAGCAATGGATTTATATTTTTCTACTGTCATATATTCTTTATTTCCAAAATTATCGGTAATCATAATTATGCTATTAACAGTGTTTACATTATTATCATCCATCTTATGTACGATTTTTTCTCTGGTTTTATTACATTTTTCTATGATATTATCTATAGAAGATTTTATATCACTGTTATATATCTTATGCTTTCCAATATCAGAGAAATTTTGAAATTTAATAGTACTTTCAACAATATTATGGTAATTAGTTCGAAACGTATATTCTCGAATAAGATATTTCAGTAATATATTTGGAATATTTTTATTATATTCAGGTGATTCAGATGGTTCAACAGGTTTATTATATTCCATAAAATCAACTGATGGTAATGTTAATTGATCCAAAGATAACAAGAGTTCTTTGTAAATTATTAAACGATTAATTAATTGATTTATCCAGACATAATGATCTTGCATCTGATTTTTACTTTTGCTCATAAATGGTAATGCCATTTGATTTTTTTTATTTATGTACTTATATATGTAATTTTCTTCTTTTTTATTGATTGTCATTGGATTTATAATATTATGATTATGATTATGATTATTATTATTATTATTATTATTATTATTATTATTATTATTATTATTATTATTATTATTATTATTATTATATTTACTATCTTTTTTGTATATAATAGTGTTTTCAATTTTAATAGGTGGATGTAGATCCATGGATGATGATTTGTTTGACAAAGTGGAGGTTTCATTAGAATTATATGTATTATATGCATGAGCACTTACAAGAAACTTTGAATTTATTCGTGTATAATTTTGATCATCAATCTGGTTAGAATTTTCATAGTTTGTTGTTTTCGAAAATGATCTATTTTTTAAATGATCACATGACCAAGTATCACTGGGAAGAACACACGTTTTTAAATATGGTTGAAATACCTAAACATATAATAATATTTGAATGCATAAAGGAAGTATAAAAAAAAGTTTTTAAATGCTAAAACTAATTCACTTCAAAAAATATATTTTGTAGATATTAAGATAATTTACCAAATTATCATTGCACCTTGATGGAACCCATACAAAACCATCAATTGGTAAATTAATACAGTTGTAAAACATAGCACAATTTGTATCATGAGGTCTTTTGAATTCTGGGCATTTTGAAGAATTTATCACGATAAAAAATAAGTAGAAAAAAATGATTGTGAATATCATGTTAAACTATCACCACTCTCGTTAAAATTATATGTAAGACTACAATTCATGGGTCTTGTGCTTTTAGTTTATATACTCTTCACACATTTCTACCACGTGGTTAGTATGTTTTCTTTGACACCTTCCAAAGAACAGTTATCCGTTATCCGACCGTTCTGATTTTAACTGTTTATAGTTTCCTTATATATATCAGTTATTTGGGATTAGTTGAAAATTTATTACAATATTTATCGGAAGTATAATAAAAGCAATATTATACTTAAAACGAAATCTCTCATAGGTAAATTTTCTTTTACCAGATAAAATATATCATTTGATATTCTCTATATTTTTCTTTATATATATATATATATATATATATATCTTTTTTATTTTTTAAAAGTTAAATTTCTAGAAAATTAAAAAAATTGTTTACAGCTTGGGGCTGGAATTCAGGTCAGAGCAGTCCAACATCAACAAAAGATTTTAAAAAATTCGTCGTTATCAGAGTGGCTGGGGATGAAAAGAACGAAGCAGGTTTAAGTAAATAAGACATTTGATACGAATGAAAACGATAAATTAAAATATGATTGCTTTTTAAAAATGATTAATAATAATAATAATAATAATAATAATAAAAAATCAATTTATTGCTAGGTCGTTCTCTTGGTAACATTAACATAAACGGAAAGAGACTGGTTTCAGACAGCGGACATTTACATAAAAAAGTCTGTTTATCAGGAGAAGTAAGAATACCACATGCTCGTGTAAAAACCAGCAATGGCGATACTGTGACGGAAGAAAAGAAAGTTGAAAAAATCGATCCAAAATTATGTTCGAAATATCCGGAACTTTTTGAACCGCATACATTTGCTCCTAAGGATCTTTTAGCATTATTGAAAAATTTAGAACATGAGATAAATACTTGTGAGACTAGTTTGAAAGATGAAAATGATAAAAGAAATAAATATAAAGTTAGTTAATAAATATTTCGAAATTATTATCAATCATAAAAATATTAAAATATTCATTATATAATATTTCAGATTGATGATTGCCGAAGGACGCATAATTATGACGAATTTATTTGTACTTTTCTTTCAATGTTAGCGCAGCAAGGTAAATTAGCTGAATTGGTTCAGCAACATCTTACATTAAAGAAACATACATCCGTATCAGTGAGTAGAGTTCACAGGTATGTATATGGATTAATTAATATTTTATAATTTTTGAAATACAACGTAAAAAAGGAAGGTTATCTGAATTGATTTCAAAATGTCTTACCACGAAGAAAGAGATACATATGTATTAATTTGTAAGTAAATGAATTGTAGTTAAAGAATAGAAATATTCATTGGTACGAGGATTATATAGGTCAATTAATATTTTATAATCTTTGAAATATATTTATTATATACGTGTATGATGAAATATAATATGTCTACATATACATATATATGGATGCTAATTTTTATAATGTTTCTAGGTCTTCGAAGAAAGCTGATACTCGTACTAATTCCTCGCGTCGACGTCGTGGTAGAACTAAATGTAAAAAACGAAAGTAATCGATATCGAGGTGATAAAATATTATTAAGGACATGAGATTTATTAAGTACAATGTTTGCTGTTTATTCTGAATACTTTTTTTTTTTTTTTTTTTTTTTTTTTTTATGTACTTCTTAAAACACGCAGAAAAATTAGATCTCTTAACGAGAAGAAACTTAACATTCAGAACGTTCCTTCATATTATTATGTACAGCTAAGCTGTTATTATTTAATTTAAAAGTTTTAATGCGAAAACATTATGAATGTTTGATTTTATTGCGTTTAATATTGCTTTTTATTCATAAAAAGAAAATTTGTGCTTTACGAACAATAATTTATTATATTTGATATATTGTTTAGAAATTAATATATTAACAATAATTTGTGTTTATCAATTATGAACGTAGAATATATGGTACTTTAAGTACCTTTTCAATATTTATATTTAATACGTTTATATCAATTTTGTTTTGTACTTTTATTTTAATGATTGTATCATTTGAAATCAATCGATTAAAATATGAAATATACGGCTTGGTATTAGAGGAATATAATAAATAATAAAAATTTAACGGAACAAAAATTAATAGTTATATATAATTCATATATAAAATAACGAAGGAAATTATATATCATGCAAAATGCTATTTGTTCTTTGCACGTGCAGAAACGTTGATTATTTATATAATATATATATATATATACATATATATATTATACTATTTCCGGTTATTAATATACATAATTATTTAAAAATAAATGATTAATAAAAAGCATTAGATAGAGAAAACATTGGAAAGAAAAACTTTTACAAAAAAAACAAAAACAAAAAAAAACTAAAAAAGAAAAAACTAAAAAAGCTAAAAAAAAAAATGAAAAAATTAAAATAAAATAAAAAGATTCGTTACAGCAAAAAAAAAGAAAAAGAGAGGAAAAAAAAAGAAAAGAGAACACTTGTATACTGAGAGAATAAGGATATTAATATAAAATAATGTATATGTGATTAGATATATGAATGGAATCATGCAGTTATCTCACGCTTAAATGACGTGGAAAATATAAATATATAAAAAATATATAGGCAAAAAATGAATTTCGTCAAAATATGTATAATAAAGAATAAAAGATTAAAGAGTTAGCCATTGATTTTCTTTTTGCATTATCATTTAAAAATTAATAAATGAAATGAATAATATGACTGTCGCATTGTCATTTGATTCATGGAAATAGATAGGATTGTTTAATGATTTAATAAAAATTTTATCAAATATTGTGAAAAACATTGAAAATATTTATTTTGATAGTTCATATACAAGTACACTACACGCTGTGGATATGTCTCTTAAATCTAAAATACATACAACTCCGGAACAGCCGGAGAAAGGAAAATCAAGAAGCTTACATTGGAATCGTGATATCTCCTCGTCATCATACATAATCGTAGTCGTAATCATTTTCATCATCATCATCAGCATCATCATCATCATCATCATCATCATCGTCATATTTTAATAGACAACAGTCGACCACCTAACTCTGTTTTAGCATTTGTATATGTAGGAACTGTCTTGAATACACCCGCAAGTTATTACTATTATTAATATTATTATTATTATTATTATTATTATTATTATTATTATTATTATTATTATTATTATTATTATTATTATTATTAATATTAATATTAATATTAATATTATTATTATTACTATTATTATTATTATTATTATTATTATTATTATTATTATTATTATTATTACTATTATTATTATTATTATTATTATTATTATTATTATTATTATTATTATTACAACAATAGGGTAACGAAATTCCTTCTCCGGCCGATTTTTTTTTTTTAAAACGTCCCTTGAAAAAATGTACGCCATTCGACGGCACGACTAGCGTGCTTTTTGGCAAAAGTGCATTTTGTTACTTTATGTATATGTATACATAATTATATATATATATACATAAACATTACGTACGTCGACACCCAAGATTTACCGATCCTTTATTGTTCGAGAGGAAGCCGTCTGATATTGATATTGATCTATTTTATTCTTCCTCGACTACAAGGACACATCGTTCGCGTTAAAATTATTTCCCCGCATTGCGAAGTTTCATAAAAACGACACGCATACATATATTATAACAATACATATATGTATATGTTTTTGTTCTTTCACATTGTAGTCCCATTGACTTTTTATCTTCAACCGTACTATTTTTTTCTTCTTTTTCTTTTTTACTTCTCTTCCTTCTTAATCACACGGTTTTTCATTTTATTACGTGCTTACTTTGCCTAGTTTTTTAGAGGGCTATAAAATTAATCAATTCTGGATTCATTAAAGTGTAACACAGAGGGATGGATACATTCAACTCTTATCTCTCGTATATACATGTGTGTATACATATATATATATATATATATATATACATATATATATGTGTATGTATATATGTATGTATGTATTTAGTAGGCACTCACGGTAATATTATACAGCAATTAATCTATTAATTATTTAATATCCACTCTATCGTATTATTTTTTTTTTTTTTCATTCTTATACAAACTGCGGACGAAGAAGAAAGTTAATGACAATATATTTCGCTCGTTATTATTATTATTTTTCAAAATTGTAAATCTCTCTTCTTTGAATTGTCGAATTGAACAAATCCAAAGTTTTTCTTTTTTGTTCGTCGATTATGACGTTCGAACGAGAGAAGGAGACACAAGAAGAAAAAAAAAAAAATAAAAGAAAAACAAAATAGAATTAACACGAACATTACACGTTACTTGTTTCATGTTTCTTTTTTTAATTTTTATTTTTATTTTTCTTTTTCTTTACGAATAAGAAGCGATCTTTTGAAGAACAGAATTTTATTGCTAAGATCATATTTATTTTGTATTTTTCTACGTGTATGTGTGTTTGTTTTCGTGCATACGCTGCTTGTCCTCGAGCACGCGGGTTGATATTTTTTAAATAATCAAAATACAACGTTTACAATTTTTGGACGTTACTTCTAAGCATGATTTTTTTTTTTTATTTCTGTAATGTCTTTTGCTTTCTTTTCTTTTCCTTTTTTTTTTTTTCCTTTTGATAGCCTGTCTTATTAATGAATCTTTTGGTAAACGGCATCATTTCGACTGTCATTCACAGAATTTTGGCGTATACTATTTATGCATATATACAATATAACGTGGCGTACGAAATGCAGAGCGTTCAATTAAAAAAAAAAAAAAAAAAAAAAAAATTACAAAAAAATATTAACACGAACAAAAAGGAAGAACAAGACAAAAGAATATCAAAGATAGAAAAAGGGAGAGACAGAGACAGAGATAAGGAGAAAATAAGAAAATCGTTGCGAGATCTTTACGCGAATAACGCCGATTATAATAAACAGTCTTGTTAGGTGTGTTTATGTGTTTTTTTTTCTTTTTCATTTTCTTTTCTTTTATATATATATATATATATAAATATATATATATATAAATCTTAATGAATGTGTTTACAAATCAAGTGTCTCCCCGATCTGCTTTGGAAGTGATTCAAACGACGAATTGATCGACGATATTGATCGTTCTCAAGTATCGTTCGTTACGTCTTGGTTACGTTTAGATCGATCAATTTTAATCGTCGATCGCGATCGTTCGCTTTCGTTAAATAGGCGGTCGGTGTAATAATAAATAAAGGTACGCTTCGTAATTACAATGATGGCTTTCGGTTAATGTTGATCACTGTTAAATCGTCGACGCCAAAAAAAAAAATCGTACAAACTGGTCGATTCGTTCGTATCAATCATAGCAAAACATATGGTATTTCGAATGGCTCAAATTCTTAAATTTCTTTTTTTTTTTTCTTATCCTTTCATTTTTCTATTCCCTTCCTTCTATTTTTTTCTTTACTTTTCATTTTCATTTTTTTTTATTTCTTTTTTTTTCCCCTTACGTATTCGTCAAACTGTAATTTTCAAAATTAATTTTTCGTTTTATCTAGAAACAAAATGCCCCGTGTATAATTTTTAAATGGAATAACGTGGAAAATAAAATAATTAGTGCGTTATCAATGAAGTATGACGATGAAAAAAAAATACGAAAAAAGAAAAAGAAACAAGAGAAAAAATAGTTTGTTTTTTATTTTAACAATGTTAAAGGTACAAAATGAGAATTTTTTTGCTTTTTTTTTTTTTTTGTTTATACTTGCTATCTAAAGCTTAAAGAAATAATATTTTGTAGATCTCCTTGTCTCTTATATGTTTATTTTGTCACAGAAAAATCGATCAGTTATTATAATTTTTTTCCTTTATTATTATTATTATTTTCTTTTTTATAAAATCTCTCGGCGAAATATCATAAAAAAGAATCTCATTTTGTATTTGTAAAAATAATTTTTATCTTCAATTCTTTCATATACTATATGTAGCCACACAAATTATATTGTATATAGGTACACTAAACAATCTTTAGAACACTTTGCTTGCGATTAGTCTAAAAAACAAAAACAAAAAAAAACAAAAACAAAAAAAACAAAAAAAAAAAATAAAAAAAGAAAAATAAAAATATACGCGTCATTTAATTTCATAAAGTGTTCGAATATTACTATGACTTATTATGTACATGTATTATGTATACAATACGTTATATATTAGACACAGAGGCATATGTAAATTTTTTTAATAGGACGTATATTCCAAATAACTTTTTTACATTTTGCAAAATTCGTCCGCCTTTCTCTCGAAAATCAGTCATTCGTTGGTCGAAAACATTCAATTTTGTTTTCACAAAAAATTTTTTTTCATTGCATTGTAAATGAGACGTATAACGGACGACGACACATTTCTTCGTTTCGATTCGATGAAACTGGTTTATTCATACGGCAAATCGACAATTTGCAAATAATAACCGCTCGCCATAATCGCGACATCGAAAAATACATTAATTTGTATATATATATATATATATATATATATATATATATATATATGTATATATATATTTATTTATTTATTTACGTTTTTAATATATAACTATAGGCTCACTTAATACTTTGATCCTAAATATCGGTTTAAAGATTGACGACGAATTTCGGCTTATAACGAAGGTCCGATGATGATATTTAAAAAATTTTTGCCGATATTTTGATAAATAAAATTGAAACGGTGCTGCGCAAAGCACAAACTGCAGTTGCGTAATTCTACAGTGTATATATGTATACATGCTTTCTGAATCTGCATGATTAATAATTGTCGATCCTTTTAAATACGTAGATATATGCGCGCGCGATCGCATCTCGTTTACGATCATCGATAGATAGAAAAATTAATAAAAGAAAAAACAGTCACGAGAAGGTGGATGGATGATGAGGTGCGTAGGGACGAAGGGCGAAAGGGCGAAAAGACAAAAAAAAAAAAAAGAAACGTTTACGATAAAATTATTACAATATTATAATGAAAACGATTCTAAATACACGATCACGAAGATTTCTCGTAAGAAAGCTCAGAGAGTTTTATTTTGCTTTATTGATCGATTTATTTCATTTACTTTTTCTTTCTTTCTTTCATTCTTTCATTCTTCCTTTTTCGGCGAACGTAACAATTTCGTATCGTTTCATATAGAATGCATTTATTCGTTTTTACGTATAAAAAGGCTCGAATTTTCTAAGAAAAAAAAAAAAAAAAAAAAAGAAAAACAAGATAATGATAATTATCTTTTTTTTGTTTTTTGATTTTATCGTGTGTCATATATATATATTTATATAGACTAAACTGCTAGTAAGGCAACTTAGTGTGTATTCGTATGATACACGTATCTATTCTTGTTTAAACGACATGTTTATATATATATTGGTCTACGCATTTACGTATGAAGAAAATCAAAATGGTATTCTTTTCATGGATGGTATATCGTAACGAGAGCTTATCTATTGCTTCACTGTTAACGATCTCGACGCGATACGAAATTTAACTTTCAAACGTATCTTTTCGTGGTAGTGAGATAGCCGGTTGCGCGATCACGATTATATTAAATCGTAGAATAAAGTCGCTTTCGCGCGAACGTTCCCAATCGTCGTTTTCACGTTTCAAATCGAACGGATTATAATTTTGTCGGATAAAATTTTTCTTACATTTATTATTCTATACAAATGAAATTTTCATATTTATATTCACAAAATATATGGTAACGTTTGTGAGATATCGTATTAACAAGTCGAAGAGAGAACGGAAGTACATTTATGTAATACATATAGAAAATGTTCATGCGAAAGCGGCTTAAAACTTCTCTATTATATTTAAAAGTAAATCCTCTTAGATGAATACGGCACGTAAGGAATAGGATAAAAAAGAGAAAAAGAAAGAAAGAAAAAAAAGAAAAAAAAAAAAAAGAAAAAAGAAAGGACAGAAAACAGAAAAAAGAAAAAGGAAGAAAAGGAAAAAAAGAAAAAGAAAGAAAGGACGAAAAAGAAAAAAGAAAAGAAATTCACGCGGGTATAGAAAAAATAATGACTCTCGTTGCGATTCTTCCTTCTAAAATGTCATGAATTACACTTTAGATTTTTTTTTTTTTCACATACGTATGATGGATGCACGTATTGCATCGATACTCGCCGAAAAATCGATAAGAATATTTTCAAAACGAGAAAGTCTTCGTTTAAGGATTCATTTACTTATATTACATTAAATCTTCAGAAACGATCTATAACATTCGAATGAACTCGTACTTTCGTATCTTATACATATATATATACATATATATGTATTATACAGTTATATATATATATATATACATATATGTATGTATGTGTTTAGCGATACACGACTCTTCCAAATTAACAAACTCGCTAATAACGATAATGAATAAAATATTTATAACGAATAGCTTAAAGATCTTATAGAAACATAATTATAATAACGAGTAACCTAAATATCGTATCATTTCGTTCCTTTATCAGTTACTACTTTGCGACAGCATCGTCGATGCATTACGGGGAGGAGGGAGGGCGAAGTGGGTCGGTCGGGGGAGAGAGGGGGAGGGGGCGGTGGCGACGACAACGGCGACGACGACAACGGCGACGACGACGACGTCGACAACGACGACGGCGACTTGGTGGGGAAAATTATGGAAAGGGGATGGAAGGGAAGGAAAGGGAAGGAAAGAGAAGAGGAAAGGAATGGAGAGAGGGGAGAACACGGAGAGAGAGAGAGAGAGAGAGGGAATATCCGTCCGGCAAAGGGTCTCCTCCCCCCCTCTTTCTTCTCCATCCTTTCTCGACAAATAATCATCGAATGCAAAGCGAATGAATGAGAAAGAGAAGCTCCGGGAATCGAGTTCATTTTTCCGCTAATATGAGAAAATCGATGCTTCTTCGCTTTGCGAATAATCGACATTGGATGAAGGAATCGGTCACCCTTTTCTCTTCCTCCCGCCCTCCCTTTCGCCCTCCGTTCGTGTTCTTTCGTTCGAGAGAACCGATCGACGAGTACGTCCTTTTAAAAAAAAAAACAAAAGTTCGTCGGGACGTGAACGGACCTCGTGATCGAATCGATTTCAACTTCGCATCTCGAAGATAGATAATAAAAACACGATAGTTCGAACAGGATAAATTTCGTCGGCACAAGCTCGTATATAAAATAAAAAGGAAAGAAAAGAGAGAGAGAGAAAAAAAAGGAAAAAAAAAAACAGAACAAAAATGATGACATTCGTTCATGGCCCATTATGTGTCGTTGCGTTAGTTGGCAATGGGTGTCCAGCCATAAGACTGTCGGTTGGCTTGCCAAGGCGCAATATGGACTGCAATGAGGCAACTTCGGATGCAAGACGATCGAGCCTTGACTTGACTTCCCTCTCACTTTCCGGGACGGTAGCCACGCTTGGTCCAGTCCATTCGGCTCCCAATGATATACCAGAATCTCGTTCGTCGCTGGAACCCTCATTGTCCCATGGCGGCGACGCTCTCGGTCCTGGCTCCTGTTTTATTCCTTGTAACGCTAATAGAGCACTTGCTGCGTCCTTGTCACCTATACGCGATTTATGCCTGAGTTTGTGCGGTAAACTGTTATTAGCCGAAGAATTCACTATCAATTGTGGTCCACCCTCATCGCCGCTACCGGAGGACAACTCGAAGGGCGATTGTGCTCTTCGTCCGCGCGACAAATTCAATGCGCTCGTCGTATCGAGATGCATCGCTGGATGCGGATAAGGATATTGGAAGCTTTCCGTTTCCGGATAAGCGGTTGTTTCGGGAACGTAAAGCTGTGCCGGTGATCTTGGCGATCTGGCACCGCTAACTGGCTGATGGATGACCGATGTGTGAACGGGACTTGGTGTTCTCGCATAAAGGAGGGCTGCTGAGGCCGGTAGTTTCGCCCTCTTGACGCTTATTGGTGGTTCCGCGGGTAAAGCAGCTAACACGTGTTCCGTACTTATAACGGATTCCCCGCATATACCGAATTTGTCGCGTATTGCCTCGAGTTGCGCCTTCAGTATGTGATTCTCCTTGCTCAGCTCCATGACACGCTGCTCGAGTACCATATCGTTGAATCGCCTCTTCTCACGCGACCGCTTGGCCGCCTCGTTATTGCGTCTCCTCCGGTCCCAATAGCTGTCATCCTTCTTGTTGTCCGGGATGAACTCTCGCTGTTTGCGCTGGGAAAAGAGCTCTTTTCTGATGTCGAAGTTCGGGGGGAAGTTTTCGGGATGTGTCACCTGTTGTGCGTCTTGATGAAGATGCTGCTGTTGTTGATGCTGCTGTTGCGCCTGCTGCTGCTGCTGCTGCTGCTGTTGCTGTTGTTGCTGCTGCTGCTGCTGCTGCTGCTGCTGTTGATGATGTTGTTGTTGCTGTTGCGTCTGATGGTGATGGTGATGATGATGCGAAGGCTGCTGAGGTGGTGGCGGCGGTGGTTGTTGCGGCTGCTGCTGCGGTGGGTGCTGTTGTTGTTGAATAGGAGCACCGTGATGAGCCGGATGTGTAAGTGGCGGTAGTGGTCCGTGAGCATCGTGACCACCGTGGCCAGCGTGACCTGCGTGCGCCATTGTGTGGCTGGCCGGCATGTTGCTATTCAGACAGGCGGTCTCACCATTTATGGGCGATCCACTCTGACGGGCGACAAATTCTGCCACCATAATTCGTCTTCTTAGCACATCTAAAACATATAAAAAGAACAAAAAAAAACAAGATTAGACGGCTATATCAAGATTAAAAAGATCGTAGGTTTCAATTCGATTTATCAATGTGTCAGTTCATTTTGTAGGTAATACAATGATTATCGCCCGATGAACTCGAAATGTCATAATAATAGAATATATAATAAGTTTGGCTACACGTTTATATATTTATATTATTATTCTACGGTGATGTAAGAGATCATTTTGAGGATATAACGATGATAATAGATTCGAGTTTGTAAATATAAAAATATGGATACCGTCGGATTCGTACGTATCGAGAATGGAAATACGTGCACGGATATATGGTAGTAGTTTATAGTAAAACGATCGTATTTGTTTGTTTCTTTTTTTGTTTTCTTTTCTTTTTTTTTATTTTTTTTTTTTTAAATCAGGATCGAAACGATGATCGTTCTAATAATATCAATATTGCGTACAGGAAAGATCAGTAAATTTATCGATTATCAATACGTTCTTTATTCCTCGAATAAAGTGGAAGAAGAGTAGGAGGAGGAAGAAGAAGAAGAAGAAAAAAAAGAAATCATCGACTCGTAATAGTTTTCTTTGGATTACCTTGGGGAAAAGACAGAGAGGCATGGTGGGGGAAGAGGGGCCTTGTCATACATGGAACAAATCGATTTTCTTCAAGGTAATTTTCTAACTAGCGTGCGTATCTCTCAATGTTCCTTCCTCTTAAACTATCGCATAATAGTCTATATAGTACATACATATGTACACGTGCGTTCCGAACGAACGAGATCCCGTGCATGGCGATGACGATTGAACGTTAACGTCCACTTCGTCGGAAAAGGCCATAACTGCGCCGCTTAGGAATCAGGAACGAGGAAACGTTTTGCGATTCCTACAGATGGTTGACCTCCTTCGGTAACCTCGGCCGTTCGTCACGCGAGAACACGCATTCGAGAGGATCGCGAATTGTATCGATCGTTTGCCTTCCCCATTCGAGATTTTACAGATAAAGAACAAGCTAAGCTTCCTATCTCCGTACATAGCTATATACGATCTTTCATATAAAATCTTTCTAAGTGCGCGCGAGAGCGTACATATTACGTACGTACGTACGTGCGTACGTGCGTGCGTGCGTGCGTGCGTGCGTGCGTGCGTGTGTACGTGCGTACGTGCACAAGCTCGCCTGTGTATGAGACCGTGTCGAATTTTAATTGTAAATTAAGAGAGACTTTGCATAGACCGTATTTCGTGCTACATTTTACGAGCGGCGATCCTTAATACGCACAAACATGTAAATGCCAAATCGTCTGTAGCTCTTTGAGGAACGTCTTTATCATTTTTTTTCCCATCCTCCTCCTCTTTTTTTCATGGTTTTTTTTCTCTTTTCTTTTTTCTTCTTTTTTTCTTCTCTCTCTCCTCTCTCTCTTTCTTTTTTTTTCTTTTTTTTTTTTTTTTACGCAAGCATTTTCAATCCGCCGAAAACGTAAAATTCATCTAATTCTAAAATAAATTCTCTCGGTTGTTTTGTATTATATCCCCTCCCATTAAAGATCTTTCACATCATTATCGAATTTGGAAAGACGAAAGTATCAAAGTTCGACAAATAATGTCCTTTAAATGAAACTTCACGATGGGAGAGATATTTCTCTCTCTCTCTCTCTCTCTCTCTCTCTCTCTCTCTCTCTGTCTATCTCTATGTCTCTCTTTCGTCTTTTAATGAGAGAATATCAACACAGTGGTGACCGATAAAGCAACACGGCGTGTTTGTCGCAATACTCGGCGCGTTGCTTAATATTACGTAATTATCAGTGCTATGTGATTCAACGAGGCAAACTTTATACCACACAGTTTGTCTATACGCGCTTCTTGAGTAAGAACTATCGCGGGCATGTAACATTTTGAAATTCCTATCTTCTTCCCGTCTTCCCTCCCATCCCACACCCTCTTCACTTCCCTTCATTTATCTACCTACCTACCTTACCTATCCCCACTACACGAAGAAGTCACAAATGAACGAAGGTATATATATATATATTATGTACGTATATATTTACGTTGTAGCTGTAGGATCATGGGATCCTCATGTCTATAGGAAAAAAAAAATAAAAGAGAAAAATATTAGACTTTTGAGAAAAGTCGAAAGAAGAATGAAAGGAAGAGAGAGAGAGAGAGAGAGAGAGAGAGAGAGAGAGAGAGAGAATTATCCTTGAGTCTCAATTTTTGAATTTAAGATTCAGGATTTAAGGGAAAAATAATAATAGTTAGACGAAGGCGAGAGGAAGCGAATCAAGGAGATACGATGAGTGAAACGATGAGATACGATTGGTAACAAAGAAATAATGTTGTTTATATTCTTACGGTAAGGTGACAAATCATGCGTATCTACGAAACGTGTCTATGCTTCCTTTCTAAGGATCTCGTTTTCTATGCAAAC
>NC_140823.1:2060000-2067500 GCF_050613455.1 Vespa mandarinia
CGTTCAATCGTTTTAACTCGTTCGTCGTCTTTAATTCTTTTTCTTTTTTTCTTTTTTTTTTTTTTTCTATATCTTGTTCTCTAACTCTAAAATACAATTCTCTAATTCTAATAAAATCAAGAAAATTAATTTTTTACGATTTCATCGTACGATTTACTCTCGATATCTTTTCTTTTTTTTCTTTCTATTTTTTTTTTTTTTTTTTTTTCTTCATTTACTTATTTCTTTTTTATCGTATAAATTCAAAAATTAAAATCTGCTGCATTTTTTTAATTTGATTAGAATAAAATTCTATATACTTGTAATGTATTTTCGTTTATAAATGTACCACACGTATGTATTATGTATATATATATATATATATATAGAGAGAGAGAGAGAGAGAGAGAGGTATTTAATCGTACCTTTATACGAGTAATTTCGTTTACATGACTCTTCGGAATAAACGATGGAGTGTCTAAGTGTATGTAATATACGTACGTAAAAGTGATTCGTCGAACGCGCGAGAAACACGCCCTCGTTTCGTGGAACGACGTCGTTTATCGTGATCATTGCGAACGTCAGTATTAGGCAACGTGCATCGTGCGATAGCGTACACCGTTGATGTTCGCTGGTAATCCCTTCTTAACCCATTTCAACATTGAGATTAGAAGAGAATGTTTTCGTTGTTTTTCTTTTTTAATTTTTTTTCTTTTTTCTTTTTTTTTTTTTTTTTTTTTTTCATTCTCTTTGCGACGTAGGACGAACGATTTTTTTTAGAAAGATATCTTAGATATATTAGATGATATATATATATATATTTTATATCTAATATGTAAATATATTATTTTTCTCGAAATAAGTTTTATATTTTTAACTTATCTAATTCATCCAAATTATATTATTTAATTTAATATATATATATATATATATATATATATATATATAAATTATTAGAGAAGAAAATGAAATAATAATATTAAAGGTAAATAAGAAATGAAGTTTTATTTTTAATAAAGAATAATTTTGACGAACGACGATCGTTTAAATACAATCGAGGAAACTAAATGAAAGAATAAAAGAAGATGGCTTCTTCTTCCCTACTCTTTCGGATTATGTCACGCTCCAAATTAAGAACAAAACTCATCGGTGACATAACATAGTAAGTCGGTGAAGTTGAACTGGACGGGCCTCGCGAGTTACTTAAAAGTCAATCGCAATGGATAAATGGCATTCTGCGATATAATTTATTGAGAACTTGGAAATTTCACGTACTTTGGATTTTAATCAGAATGAAAAATAGAAAAGAAAAATATAGAAAAGTAACAGAAGAAATTGAAGAAAGACGAAGCGTTTGACGTAATCGTACACGACGATAATAAATAATTTTCATCGATTCCCCTTTTACAAGATTCCTTTTTTCTTTCTTTCTCTCTCTCTCTCTTTTTCTCTTTTTTCTTTTTTATCCTTTTTTTCCTTCGAAACGTCACACAGTACACAGGACACGTATAGGGTATGTCCAGGCGGTTTTTCACGCGGCCAGTTGCGTGACGCATGCGGAAACACGTTGCCGCAGTCAAAGCCGTCGCGTGACGTATTCGTCAGAGCTGTCTCACTCACGTTTTATCGATATACATATTTCTCTCTCTCTCTCTCTCTCTCTCACTTTCTAACTCTTTGTAGTATACTTTTTTTTACTGATCGATTTATATTTTCCGAAATAAAAGATTATATTTGTGATAAGGGCGAGATAAGGGGAAAAGGAATGAATAAACATAAAAAAAAAAAAAAAAAAAATAAAAAAGCAAACGAAAAAGGGAAACAAATATCTCGAAACAGAAGTGATAAGAAATTAGAGCCTGCGAAATTTTAAATCAATAGATGGTATCCTTCTTTCGAAATTATATTTGACATGATTATAATTTTATTATCATTAATATCTTAATTCTTTACGATTGATTTATACGAGACAATGTTTTTCTCTACATTACAAAAATTCTTCATTTAAACACGATTTAAATTATCTACGATATATATGTATATATATATATATATATATATAAATATATATGCAATAATAATATTGGAAATCGTTTAGACGACATTTCCGAAGCTAGACTTTCTGTCGTAAAACACATAAGCCGTCGAGCGTTCTCTTTGTCTCTCTATCTTTCTCTTTTTCTTTCATATTATGTACGACCTACGCAAGATGTATGTGTACAATGACTCCATAATGTAAAAGGATTATGTAACTCTAGTTTATCTCTCTCATTTTCTCTCTCTCTCTCTCTCTCTCTTTCTCTCTCTTTCTCTCTTTCATCCTTTTCACTCTTTCTTTATGTACAATACTGTACGTGTATACGTGTCAAATTATTTTTGAAAAATGAAAGATCGATTATAACGATGAATAATTTACGAGGCTAAACACAAAGATAGAAGAAAGTAGAAAAATGAAAGAAAGGAAAAGAAAATTAAAGAATAGGGAAAATGTTACTCGATAAGAATCAGAAACGTCGTAATGTAAAATAAATAAAATAAAATTAGTATTACACGCCGTGAGATTAAACGTGAGTCCTGTGGTCGTGATGATAATAAAATTACTAACGATAATAGCGGCTCTCTCTCTCTCTCTCTCTCTCTCTCTCTTTCTCTCTCTCTCCCTCTCTCTCTTTTTCTTTCTCTCTTTTTTATATCTTCAAATACATAGGTATACTTATAGGTATATTATAGGTATACTTATGTATTTGGAGATATAAGAGAGGGAGAGGAGGGGGGCAAAGATAACGATTTCTCTCTATGTATGCATATAATGTTGCCTTGTTCCATTTAAAGGCATGATTAGTTTTCAACGATATACCGATAGATATCTCATAATAAATGTAATGAAAAATCTATCACTAAATTGACCAATGGAAAAATTTGAACATTTGACCAGAAACTTAAAAATAATATTTCGAAATCCTCTGTAATCCTTTCCTTTGTCTAATATAATATTTTTTTTTCTTTTTCCTCTTTTTTTTTCATTTTCTATTTTCCTTTCCCCTTTTTTTCTTTTCCTTTTTTTCTTTTTTTTTTTTTGTTCCTCTTTCTCATCTTTTCTTTCCTTCTTCCACTTCGTCATTTATTAAAATTTTAATTAAATGAAATATATATATATATTATTATATAATCAATTAATATTATACAAAGATATGATTTATCGAGTTTTAACTTCGATATACATAATGTATGTATGTATGTATGTATGTATGTATGTATGTATGTATGTATATATGTATTAGTATCTATCGTCTTATATAAAAGGACATATATATATATATATATATATATATATATATATAGAAAAAAAAATTAGAGTACTCAAAAAAAAAAAAAAAGAAAAAAAGAAAGAATGAAAGAAATAAAAAAAAATAAGAACACTCGAAACGAAGTTGATGACTTTTTTTTTTTCCTTTTCAGAAGAATAAAAATTCATCGATCCTGATATAATATCATGAAAGTAAGAAAGGGAAGAAAGAGGAAAGGAAACAAAACAAAAAAAAAAAAAAAAAAAAAAAGAAAGAAAAAGAAAGAAAAAGAAAAGGATAAAAAGGAAACACGTTCCTTATCAGCGATTCGAATTGTCACTTTTTCGAAGAAGGAAGTTAAAAGAGCGGACACGGGTCTTACTGTCACGCGCACGTGCTCCATTTCACGATTGCGCAATCCTTTGCCGAGAGACGCACGTGGCAACGTGCAACCACGCTTCACCCTTCTCTCTCTCTTTCTCTCACTCTTTCTCTCTCTGTCTCCCACACCTACTATCACTCTTTCTCTCTTTCTCTTTCTTTCTTTGTTTCTATCTCTGTCTCGCCTCTAATTTCCTTTAATCACACCGGATATATACAACAAACGAAGATATATTCTCTCTTTCTCTCTCTCTCTCTCTCTCTCTCTCTCTCTCTCTCTCTCTCTCTCTCTCTCATCTGTGTCTGTTTTTTTCCCTCTCTTTTCTTCTTTTTTCCTTTTTCCTCTCGGTTCTCTTCTCAAATTATTTTCGATATTAACGAGACGGTATCGCTGTTACATCATTAATCATGTCAATAGGAGTTTCTTTATAATAAGAGAGATGAAAAAAAAAAAAAAAAAAAAAAGAAACGGAAATAAAAAAAAAAAGAAAAAGAAAAAGAACAAAGAACAAGACAGAAGAAGAAGAAGAGGATAAGAGGATAAAATCCACGATAATTTTTTTTATATATTTATATATCTAAAAAAAAAAAAAAAAAAAAAAAAAGAGGAAGAAAAAAGAACGAGTTTCGCTATTTAAATTTATCGTTGTTTCGTTCGTTCATTCGAAAATGCGATTTTGAATATAACCTTAACGCCCATATAGTTTCGTTTCGTTTCTTTTTTTTTCTTTTTCTCTTTTTTTTCTTTTTTTTTTTTTTCTTTCTTTTTTTTTCTTACTCTTTTTGCAAAAGATTAACAACTAAACGTGATCGATCATTTTCTCGTCGTCATTTCAATGACTCACACACAGTGTTCCAACGGATACCGATAGTTACAGTATCACTTCGCGGAATGTACATAATCATCTTTAATCTTCTATCTCTGTTATAAGAGTAGGTATCGCGCTACTTTTAAACACGTACGCCCATTTGCATCTCTCTCTCTCTCTCTCTCTCTCTCTCTCTCTCTCTCTCTCTTTTTCATTATGAGATTTTCACGGAAGAGAAGATCGTAATAATGGATAAACGAGAAACACGTTATATATCTTCGTGACTTTCGCAGAATTTTTGCATCATTTTCCGAGCAAACAACGAAGAATATGATTTCGTTGCAAGTTCTGTTTTTGGTTTACGTGAAAACTAAGCGAGCGTTCTCTTTCCCTCCCCCCCCGGCCATCCTCCTCATCTTTTTCTTCTCCTTCTACCACTTCTTTGGTTTCTTCTTATTGCTTCTTTTCCTTCTCTTTCTCGAAAAAAAAAAAAAGAAAAAGAAAAAGAAAACGAATGATTAATCGTCCTACTAACAGTGAACTCGTTTGTAATCGTTTATCAGGAAATTCACTCTTAGAACTTTGTAATAACATGTAACTAAAGCGTTTTCATGTTACGACGAAAGAACGACGATTGTACAATACTTTTTTCCTTTTTTTTTTCTCTCTCTCTCTCTCTCTCTCTTTCTTCCTTTCTTTCAAGTATCTCGTCGCGCTATTTTTCTTTTTTCTTTTCCAAATCCTTTCTGTTTGTTTTTTTTTTCTTTTTGTTTTTTCGTTTTTTTTCTTTTTTCTTTTTTTTTTCGGACATTCAACACGCCATCGCGTACCGATTGCATAATGAGCGGGAAACGAAATCGGAGACCGGTTCGAAACGCCTGCGTCGCTCCGATAACGGTATCAATGCTCTTGCTCTGTTACGTGAATACTGACCGCAATCGTAACGTACCACGACCATCAAGGAACCGGCATTGTGCACATACCTTTACACACAGGATATATACATATACACGTATTCTAACTATACGTATTTTACCGTACGTCGTCCAAGTTCGACGTACTTGAATCTCTAATGACGATGGGTAAAAAAAAAAAGATAAAAAAAAAAAAAAATTCCTACGAATATTTTCTTTCTTTTTTTGTCCTTTCTTTTTCTTTTTCTTTTTCTTAAACAACAAATTATAACGAATTCAATATAGAGAATATTAATAAAGAATATTAATCGTTGTTGAATCTCTGTTAATGGTGGAATCATAAAATCGATATGACAATGAAATTCAATGGAAATTTTTCTTCTTTTTTCTCGTTTTCTTTTTTTCTTTCGATTTTTTTTTTTTTTCAACTGATAGTCGATGATCCTTCGAACGTCGATTTATTATTAGATAATTTTCAATAATTCTCATAATGAATGGTATTAGAGAGAGAGAGAGAGAGAGAGAGAGAGAGAGAGAGAGAGATAAAGGTAGATCAAGAAGAAAAACGTATATTTTATTTTTCAATAATTCATTAAAGAAATTTATCATTGTCAATGTATATTAATTAATAATTTCGTTTAACGAATTTTTATAAAGAATAAGGGAGCCTTAACGAAAGAATTTTTAAAAGATCTTAAAAACAACGAAATTATGTTCCTACATATATACATTCTACGTATATATATATATATATGTGTGTGTGTGTGTGTGTGTGTGTGTTAATAAACGAGCAAACGATTAAATAGAATTAAAGATGTAAATTAAAGATAAACATTGAAATATTTCAAATGAAATTAATAATCGACATATAAATACGTATTATAGTGAAATTGACACGTGACGTATATACGTATATATATATACATATATATATATATATATATATATATATATATCCGTGTTTATGATTCAAAGAGTTAACAACAGATATTAAATTAGGATTGTTTGATGTTTTAGAAAAGATAAGATGAATAGGTAGGATGAGATACATTAGAACGATTCAGTGAAAGAAAATTATTTTTAACGAGAAATTTAATTCATGCCAAACACATACGAACGTACACGAGGAGAGACTCTCTGTTATAGTATTTTAGGGTAATGGGACGCGTAACGGTCGCGCATCCGTAACGAGATGATAAGAAAAAGAAGAGAGACGAACCCGGATAAACGCGGCCCGCATTCTAGCGTGCGCAAACTCGTATAAAAGAGAGAAAGAGAAAGAGAGAGAGAGAGAGAGAGAGAGAGAGAGAGAGAGAGAGAGAGAGAGAGAGAGAGAGAGAGAGAGAGAGAGAGAGATAGATAGATAGAGATAGATAGATAGAGGGAGAGAGAGAGAGGTAGGGAGATAAAGAGAGAGAGATGAGTGGAATAGAGACAGATAGATTTAAAAAGAAAAGAGTGCGGCAAAGGGAGAGAAGCGTGTGTAGAATTTCTCCCATGTTTGTATGTATGTTACGCGTGCTTTTGACGTTACATAATACCTATGTCACGCGGCATCCGATTAGATCGTAACGAGCATTCGAAATAAAACGAGATATTTAAGAGAAATAAAGATTAAAATTTGGTAATATCGACATATATATATATATATATACATATATGTGCGTGTGTGTATGTGTGTGTGTACAATACATATATACGTATATAAATTATATATTTTTCATCGTATAAGATTGAAAGAGGAAAATAATATCTACGTAACT
Source organism: Vespa mandarinia (assembly GCF_050613455.1). Taxonomy (NCBI): domain Eukaryota; kingdom Metazoa; phylum Arthropoda; class Insecta; order Hymenoptera; family Vespidae; genus Vespa; species Vespa mandarinia. The sequence goes on from NC_140823.1 coordinate 2,067,134, forward strand.
ATTGAATACTAAATATCGATTATTGCTTGATGATCATTGCTAACATTACGATTTATATTAACGACGTCAATAATAATTAATATTATATCTTATAGACGACAATTTTTGTTTATATGTTTGACATAATTTGAAAAAAAAAAAAAAAAAGGAAACAGAAAATGTATATATAGCATTTGTGAAATGATTTAAACATTACCAATACGTACGTACATTTGTTTTATATTGATAATCGTATTATGAAGAAGAGAAAGAAAAAAAAAAAAGGAAAACAAAAAAGAAGAAAAAGAGAGAGGAAAAAGAACCAAAATATTCAATAATCAAAACTCACGTGGCTCACATCCTTTGTATCAAATTACATGCACATGCG
>NC_140823.1:2080000-2085000 GCF_050613455.1 Vespa mandarinia
TCTTTTTTTTTTTTTTTTTTTTTTTTATTATTATTATTATTATTCGTGCAAAGGTGAGCGATTCAGGAATAGTCGGGAGTAGTCCGTGTAATATAGTCGATTTCATGCTTTTTTCAAGGAAATGTCGCGTCTAAATTGCGCAGGTGCACGTCCCTCCTCTTCTTCCTTCTCTTCCTCCTTCTTCTCCTCTTCCTTCTTCTTCTTCTTCTTCTTCTTCTTCTTCTTTTCCTCTTCCTCTACCGACGTTTCTCCTTTTATCTATCCAAGATAGCGAGTTCGCAAGGCCGGACGCATCTCCCATAACGATACGATTCGCAGGCGTAACACGTTCTACACGATATATTACGTATTCTACGATAATATAGTATAGTATAGTATGTAACTTCTTTTTTTTTCTTCTTTTTTCTTTTTTCTTTTTTCTTTTTATTCGTATTTATTCTCCCCCCCTCTCTCTCTCTCTCTCTCTCTCTCGTGCTTTTTTATTCATTAGTTACGTCTACACGATGCTAACGGTCTTCTACATTTAGCAAACAGTATTCTATAATTTGCAGAGATGTAATATGTTGATCGCGATTGGAAATGAGGCGACGAAGAGAGAGAGAGAGAGAGAGAGAGAAAAGAAACAAAGGAAAAAAAAAAGAAAAGGAGATAGAGATCAATCGCGGTTATAAAAAAAGAAAAAAAAAATGCCAAAAAAAAAATTCGACGGATTATTTTAATGGACGGACAATGATGATTACGACGAATCGTGATGAGGATAAAAGGAGAATTGTCGAAAATACGTCAGATCAGATTTCTCACGATGAGAAAGATAAGGCAAGATTGACGTTTAACATTTCTTCTTTCTTTTTCTTTTTCTTTCCTCTTCTTTTTTTCCCTTTTTTTCTTCCTTTTTTCCACCTTTTTTTCTTTTTTTTCTTTTTTTTTTTTTCACACGACATTCGATCCTCGTAAAAATCTTAAATATTAATTAATCACAACGAACGGATGAAAAGAGAAAAAGAGATGGAATTATAGAAATAAATAATGGTGGAGGGGGAGAGAAATAGAGAAATAGAGAAAAAGAAAGAGGGAAAGAGACAGACAGACAGACAGACAGACAGACAGACAAACAGACAGAGAGAGAGAGAGATAGAGGAGAGGACATTAAAGCTACGTCGAGCGACATTATCATCGCGACGATAATTTGCGAGTGCTGGCGGAGTCTACTCAGACGCGTTTCGGCAATTTGATTTGCATAGATCCTATACGTCGCATTTACGGTGAGCCGATTTGGAATTTCAAGGACGCGCACTTCGGGACGTGCACTGCGTCGCTATATCTTCTGTGTGCGTTTGTCTGCCTCTCTCTCTCTCTCTCTCTCTTTCGTTCGCTCCCGCATTCGGTGCAGTTTCCTCCGCATACAGGGTGTGCCCGTCGCATGGTTGTGTGACTTCAGACCGATCACGAATATTATTTGCACCAAAGGCGAACGGTTAAAGGACCTTAGTTGCCATTCTTAATCAATTCGATTCACGATGCTTTGTTCTTTTATCGTTATGATCATTATTATCACGATCATTATGCGTTTCTCGTCCCATCGAAATTCTCTCTCTCTCTCTCTCTCTCTCTCTGCTTCTTTCTCTTTCTTTCTCTCTCTCTCTCTCTCTCTCTCTTTTTATTTTTCTCTTTCTACACTACTTCGATTTGTTTTCTATCATAAAGGGTCAAAGTCTGGCCGATATTTAATTTATGCCAATATTATTTTTAAATCTCTCTCTCTCTCTCTCTCTCTCTCTCTCTAAACGTTTTCTTTTCTTTCTTTTTTTTTTTTTTTTAGATGACTATGAGATTCCCGCGAGAATTCGCAGTTGAACGGTGTCGCTATTACGACAAGTTAAAGATATAAATTTATTAAATCACATTTAATATCTTAAACACTCTCTCTTGATTGTGATATATTTCTTTTTCTTTCGTTTTGTTTTTGTTTTTTTCTTTTTTTTTTTTTCGTGCGAGACTGAGAAAGGCTAAATAGGCGGGATGAGGGAGAAGCTATGTTAAATTGAAATTAGATCGGTAAAGATACGATGGATCTATGGAAATTTTTAATTAAAAAAAGAAAAAAAAAAAATAATAATAATAATAATAATAATAAGTTCGTTGCATGGCTCGATTTTTTATTGGAGATCGTTGGATGACGAACTGAGTGGAAGGTGAATTGGCGAGGGGAGGGGGCGGGGGGTGGACGGAGGAACGTCGAGGAATAAAATAAAATATTTTGCATTTGTTAAGTGACGAATCTATTTATGAAAATTTTTCCCTTCGAAAAGGAATAATAAATTTTTTCTTTATTTATCTTTTACATCGAATACACGATGTAAACAAATTCCACGAAAAATTTGTATATGCAGTGTCAAAAGGATTTCCAAAAAGATATCTTCTCGTTTCCGAGAAGGTAATAAAATAAATATGATTATTGAGAATGAAAATTTATATCGCCTCGTTTAAAAAATAAATATTGAATGTTGAAAAGACGGCAGAAATGTTGTGTTTTTAAATTCACGAAAGTATTTTAACACCCATCGAATATTATTTTCGATTATATATATATATATATATATATATATGTTTTCGATTATATATATATATAAGTACGTGCATGACATATAGAAGCAAAATTGAAACGAGAGGAGTGTTTATCAGATGACAAAAGTCAATCGGCGTTTCTAAGCACACGGTGTCGAGTATACACAATTGTCATCGAAGACTATAAACTTTAAACGATAATGTGTTTGTATTTGACGTATATAACTTCATTGCATTTGACGATACAAAAAAAAAAAAAACTATCTTATGTGCATTCTAATACTATGAAATGATTTCTAATCGCGTTTAGATACTTAACACGATCGTAATAACGTACGATGTTTCATTATTATCGGTATTCCTTTCCATTCTCGTTTATCGCAGTGTATTCACTTTGATTGACCATTAATTGAACAGCTGAAAATATTCATATACATAGACAATATTATGTTATGACGATAATGATCCTTTTCGAAGATGACACATCACCCGGATGCAATGACTCTCTCTCTCTCTCTCTCTCTCCCTCTCTTTCTCTCTCTATTTCTTTTGTTTGAAAATATTTCGTTCGCAATTTTAAATGTCTCTTGATAATAATTTTTTTTCTCTTTTCTTTTCTTATTTTTTTCTCTCTCTCTCTCTCTCTCTTTTTTTCTTTTTACTTTTTTCAATTGGACAATAGAATTATTTTTAAATATATGACAATTTTTTCTACTTCGCATAATTTCCTTTTCATTCGTTAAGATTTTTCAATATATCCGAGATCGACAATTATCGCTCAATTAGAGAGCTCAAAATATAATTATATTATCAATCGTATGTTATGACGATAAATACGATCAATTTCTAACACCAGGAGGATAATACATGCTGTAACCGGAAGCAACGATACTCTCGTTTGCAAATAATTTCGTTTAAATTTTAATCATCTCTGGTTAATAATTTATTTTTCTTTCTTTTTTTATCTCTTTTTTTTTGTAAGTTCCAAAAAAAAAAAAAAGTCAATTTCATAATTATATTTCATAATTATATTTCACACAATTTTTTTACTTTATTCGTAAGATTTCCGTATAATCGGACATCCCTCGTCGGGGACAATAATTGCGTTTCTTTTTTTTTTCTTTTTCTTTTTTTTTTTTTTTTCTTTAAATTAAAATTGTCAAATATTTAAAATAGAAAAACATATAGACGTTTTTATTTCGATATAGACGACGTTATTACGTAGATAAATTATAATATCATTTATCGTTCGTTAATCGGCCATCTTTCTTGACGTTGGCGGTAAACTGGCAAGGCCGTCGTAAGACCTCGATATCTGGATTAACGCGGGTTTTCTTCGAGGTTTCGAAATCCAGTTACTCGCGACCGGTTCGTAAGACATTTTGCTCCTTTTCGGATGTTATATATGTACACATGTACAACCAATTGAGAGATAGATAGATAGATAGACAGATAGATAGAGAGAGAGAGAGAGAGAGAGAGAGAGAAAGGATGGAAGAGATAAGAAGGCAGACTCGTTGTTTTTCGAGCGATTAGTTACGTTTGTTAAAACGAGAGATAAAAAAAAAAAAAAAAAAAAGAAAAGAAAAGAAAAGAAAAAAAATGAAAAAAAAAAGAAAAAAAAAGAAAAAAAGAAAAAAGAAAAAGGCAATATGTGTTATGAACGTCCAAGTCAAATTATTTGAAAACGATCGAAAATGGTGAGAGAGAGAGGGGGGGGAGAGTGGGGTGGGAGGAGAAAAAAGAAGGAAGAGAAGATCATTCGACATATTTTTATGCGCCATTTTTAAAACGTCAACTCCACTCAAATTTATTTACCTTACATAAATATACATATTACTTTTACAGTAAGGATATATATATATATATTCACCATTTCTCTAACTTTCTCCGTTAAATAAAATATAACGAGAGATAAGGAAGCGTATAAATAAAATTAATTTTCTATTCGATTTGTTCGATTTGTCGAATGTATCGATTAATTTTTTCAAAGTCTTCCTAATTATTGACATTGTGAATTGTGACGTAGCGCGTGCGTAACTTCACGAATTTTTTACGTTCGAGATTGAAATTACGATTGTGATTCAAGTGAATCGGTAAAAGATGAAAGATATATATATATATATATATATATATATATATATATATATATGTATGTATATATGTATGTATGTATGTATGTATGTATGTATGTATGTATGTATGTGGATTAATATGTAGTACATATTTATTTAATTATATATATATATAACTAAGTTTATATGCACTGATATTTAATATTTATCTCGTTACAAAATCTAATTTCGTGACTTTGTTTGTGATCGTTGGACCATTAGTAAAGCGAAAGAGAGAGAGAGAGAAAGAGAGAGAGAGAGAGAGAGAGAGAGAGTGCATATTTTAAATAATCACCATGGTATACAATAACAATTTTCCCT